>NC_053129.1:12830023-12935572 GCF_010015445.1 Perca fluviatilis | reverse complement strand
CACACCTATAATTTAAGGACTTTTTAACATACTATACTATGCCTTTTAAGACTTCTAACATACTCTGCATTCATGACTCTCATACTTTGTTAATTATAATTTTAGGACTCTTCTGGACATACTATACTCATGCCTTTATGATCTTTCATACTATACTATGACTTATGCACTATGTTCTTTTGAGGACTCTTTTTTTCTACTTAAACTATAATTTTATGACTTCTGATAATTTTATACTATAATTTGAGGACTTTTTTTTCTGGACAAACTATACTTATGATCTTTTGACATACCTATACCATGCCTTCATCACTGCTTTGGCATTATGCCTTTTATGCCTCACACTATACTATGACCTTCACATAATATACTCATGTGAGGACTTCAACACACTCATACCTATGACTCTTGTTTTATTATGCCTTAAGGACTTCAACACACTTTAAGGACTTTGCTGGATAATTATACTATGACCTGGTCTGCATACTATAATGAGGACTCTTCTGAGACATACTATACCTATGACTCTTTTTTCACATAATTATACCTTAATTCATTCTTCGAGATACCTATACTTTGACCTTATCCTGGAGGATCTGACTCCTATCTCATACCTTATGACTCCTCTATGCCTTTTATGACTTCAACATAATTATACTTGGCATCTTTGAGAACCTGGAGCACTATATTCATGACTTCTGGACAATTCATACTATGCTGGCTTTGATACCTTTATACTATGACATAATTACCTTATGGATTCCTCATAATTATACCTTTATGACTTCTTAATTATGACTCCCACCATGGACTTCAATGCATGATCTCTTTGGAGGACTTTTTTCTGCACTCTTTTTCACAATTATACTTATGATCCTCTTTTTCGGATACCTTATACTATGACTCTTTAACATACTCCACCATATGAGGAGCTGACATACCTACACTGTGGATAATTATATCTTTCATACCATACCTTTTATGATGGAGGATTCTTTAACATATTTTATACTATGATAATTCTGGAGGACTCCTTTTTCAACATAATTATACCATGACTACAACATAAATTATACTCATGACCCTTTTGACATAATCTTAATTTGCCTTTTATGACTTTTCTCAACATACCAACCTATGACTTTTAGGACTTTACATACAACTTATGACTCTTTCACATAATTATACACCTATACTCTGACCATACTCATAATTATCACTTCCTATATTATGTTTTATTTTTGACAAACCCAACTATACTTTCAACATACTATACTTAATGACTATTTTGGACATATTAACTTTATAGAACTACTATACTATATTTCCTTCATACCATAGTAATCTTTTAACACACCATACTAGACTTTATAACCTTTTCACATACCATACATATCTTCCCACCCCATACTCCTTGGACCTATATTTATTTTTGACATACCATACTATACCCCCTTCACACAATTAACCATCTCTTCAACCTCACATCCTATACTTAGCACTTATTGATTTACTATCATACTTTATGACCTAACATACCCATATTATGCTTTCACCAAATCTCACACTTATCACTCTTTCAATATTTATTGGATATATAAGAGCATATTAACCAACTTTTTAACTATATTCATAACACTATCTAATTATATACTAACTATGTCTTATGAGACTTTATATACAAACTTTTAACATACTAAATATATGAGTTTACAACAACATCTTTTATAATTTTTTCAACTCCAACATAACAATTTATACTCAACATAACTTTATTTTACTTTTAACAACTATACTATGATTCTCTCTTTTCTACCAGACAGACTTATCATACATATTCTATCTCTGTATTTATACTTAGTGACTCCTTATAAACATACCACACTTTCACCATACATAAACACACCTTACATAAACCTTATCACTATCCTTTATATCTTTTCAACATACCCATACTATACCTTCAACATACCATAATTCAACTTTTATTTTTTTACAACATAACTATCTCATTGAACACCTTTTCACATATTCACTTTATACACAGGATCTCTTTAACATACCATACTATACCTTTTCACATACCATACTACGCACCAACCCAAACCCACCACCCCAACCAAACACCCACCACAAAAAACCAACCACCACACACCTAATTTATCTTTTCGATACCTATACTATGACGCTTTCGCCATGACATAACATATTACGAACTTTTGACATACCATACCCATGACTTTTCGATAATTTATACTTTATGACCTTATTTCCATGATACCTTTATACTTCCTTATGCCTTTTACGGACTTTTTAACATACCATACCATGACTCCATTTCACTATACTTCACGACTCTTTCGACATACCATACCATGCCCTTTATGATCTTTTTACATACTATGACTCTTTTTGACATACTCTAATATGCCTTTTATGACTTTTTTCAACATACCATACTATGACTTTTTTATGACTTTTCGACATATTATACTATGACTCCTTTTTCGGACATAACTATACTATGACTCCTTTCGACATACCATGACCTTTTCAACATACCATACCATGCCTTTATGGTTTTTTACGATACCATACCGTGACTTTTCGATATCATACTCATGACTATTTCAACATACTATACTCATGACTATTTTATGACTTTTTTCAACATACCATACCATGACAATTTTATGACTTTCAACATACCATACCATGACTATTTCAACATACTATACCATGACCTTTTGACATAACAACCTTGCCTTTATGACTTTTTTCAACATACATACCATGACTTTTATGACTTTTTCGGATACCATACTATGACTCTTTCACATACCATGCCTTTTGTTTTTGACATACCATACCATGACTCTTTCACATACCATATGACTCTTTTCACATACGATACGCCTTTTTCATGATTTTTTCGAATACCATACCATGACCCTTTCGACATACTTATACTATGATCCTTTCGACATACCATACTATGACAATCTTCGACACCATAACTATGATCTCTTTCGACATATTATATTACTACTTTTTATGGCTTTTGATTAAAGTATACTTATGACTCTTTTTCGACATAATGATACTATGCCTTTTATGATCTTTTTCACATACCTATACCATGACCTTTTCGACATACCTATACAGACTCACTTCACACTATACCTATGTCTTTTTCGAACAACTATACTTATGATATTTTCGACATACCATACCTATGACCTTTTCACATAATTATATTATTACTTTTTATGACTTTTTGACATACTCATACTATGACTCTTTTCGCACACTACACTATGCCTTTATTTTATCTTTTTAAAATACTACATAATCGCCTTTTAAGACTTTTCTCAACATACCATACTTATGACTCCTTTTCACATTATACCATGTTTCATTACTTTTTCTACATACTATACTATGCTTTTAGCCCTCTTCGACAAATTATACTATGCCTTTTATGACTTTTTCGACATACTATACTATGACTCTTTTCACATATTATACTATGCCTTTTTATGACTTTTTTTTCGACATACCTATACCTTTTATGACTTTTTTCACATACTATACTATTATGACTCTTTCCATACTATACCTGCCTTTTACACCTTTTTTATAATATATCACTGTTTTCGACATACTCTAATATGCCCTTTTATGCCTTTTTTCAACATACTATACTATGACCTTTTCGACATAATATACTATGCCTTTTTATGACTTTTTTCGACATACTATACTATGACTTGTTTGATATACTATATTATGCCTTTTTTATGACTTTTTTCAACATACTTTGCTATGACTTTTTTCGACATATTATACTATGCCTTTTTTATGACTTTTTTCCTACATACTATACTATGACTCTTTTCGACATACTATACTATGTCTTTTTTATGGCTTTTTTGACATACTATACTATGACTCTTTTCGACATACTATACTATGACTATTTTCGACATACTATACTTTGACTATTTTATGACTATTTTCCACTTACTATACTATGACTCTTCTTGACATACTCTAATATGCCTTTTTATGACTTTTTTCAACATACTATACTATGACTTTTTCATGATTTTTTCGACATACTATACTATGACTCTTTTCGACATACTATACTATGACTCTTTTCGACATACTATACTATGACTCTTTTCGACATACTATACTATGCCTTTTTTATGGCTTTTTCGACATACTATACTATGACTCTTTTCGACATACTATACTATGGCTCTTTTCGACATACTATACTATGACTATTTTCGACATACTATACTTTGACTATTTTATGACTTTTTCGACATACTATACTATGACTCTTCTTGACATACTCTAATATGCCTTTTTATGACTTTTTTCAACATACCATACTATGACTTTTTTATGACATTTTCGACATACTATACTATGACTCTTTTCGGCATACTATACTATGACTCTTTTCGACATACTATACTATCCCTTTTTATGGCTTTTTTGACATACTATACTATGACTCTTTTCTACATACTATGACTCTTTTTGACATACTCTAATATGCCTTTTTATGACTTTTTTCAACATACTATACTATGACTCTTTTCGACATACTATACTATGACTCTTTTCGACATACTATACTATGACTTTTTATGGCTTTTTTCGACATACTATACTATGACTCTTTTCGACATACTATACTATGACTCTTTTCGACATACTATACTATGACTCTTTTCAACATACTATACTATGCCTTTTTTATGGCTTTTTTGACATACTATACTATGACTCTTTTCGACATACTATACTATGACTATTTTCGACATACTATACTATGACTATTTTATGACTTTTTCAACATACTATACTATGACTATTTTATGACTTTTTCAACATACTATACTATGACTATTTTCACCATACTATACTATGACTCTTTTCGACATACTATGCTATGGCTTTTTTATGGCTTTTTCGACATACTATACTATGACTCTTTTCGACATACTATACTATGCCTTTTTCATATTTTTTTCGACATACTATACTATGACTCTTTTCGACATACTATACTATGACTATTTTTGACATACTATACTATGACAAATTTTCGACATACTATACTATGATTCTTTTCGACATACTATATTATTACTTTTTTATGGCTTTTTTGACATAGTATACTATGACTCTTTTCGACATACGATACTATGCCTTTTTTATGACTTTTTCGACATACTATACTATGACTCTTTTCGACATACTATACTGTGACTATTTTCGACATACTATACTATGACTATTTTCGACATACTATACTATGAGTCTTTTCGACATACTATACTATGCCTTTTTTATGACTTTTTCGACATACTATACTATGTCTTTTTTCGACATACTATACTATGACTATTTTCGACATACTATACTATGACTCTTTTCGACATACTATATTATTACTTTTTTATGACTTTTTTTGACATACTATACTATGACTCTTTTCAACATACTATACTATGACTATTTTCGACATACTATACTATGCCTTTATGACTTTTTTCAACATACTATACTATGCTTTTTTAAGACTTTTTTCAACATACTATACTATGACTTTTTTCGACATATTATACTATGCCTTTTTTATGAATTTTTTCGACATACTATACTATGCCTTTTTATGACTTTTTTCTACATACTATTCTATGCCTTTTTTATGACCTTTTTCGACAAACTATACTATGACTCTTTTCGACATACTATACTATGACTTTTTTCAACATACTATACTATTACTTTTTTGTGACTCTTTTCGACATAATATACTATGCCTTTTTATGACTTTTTTCAACATACTATACTATGACTTTTTTCGACATACTATACTCTGACTCTTTTCGACACATACTATGCCTTTTATATGACTCTTTTCAACATACTGTACTATGCCTTTTTATGACTTTTTTCGACATACTATACTAAGACTCTTTTCGACATACTCTACTTTGCCTTTTTATGACTTTTTTTCAACATACTATACTATGACTCTTTTCGACACATTATACTATGCCTTTTTGACTTTTTTCGACATACTATACTATGACTTTTTTGACATACTATACTATGCCTTTTTATGACTTTTTTCAACATACTATACTATGACTCTTTTCGACATACTATACTATGCCTTTATGACTTTTTTCAACATACTATACTATGCCTTTTTAAGACTTTTTTCAACATACTATACTATGACTCTTTTTGACATATTATACTATGCCTTCTTTATGACTTTTTTCTACATACTATACTATGCTTTTTTATGACTCTTTTCGACATTCT
Organism: Perca fluviatilis; assembly: GCF_010015445.1. Lineage (NCBI taxonomy): Eukaryota > Metazoa > Chordata > Actinopteri > Perciformes > Percidae > Perca > Perca fluviatilis. Next base: position 12,929,212 of record NC_053129.1, on the reverse strand, counting down.
ATACTATGCCTTTTTATGACTTTTTTCAACATACTATACTACATAGTACAACAAAAGTACATATAGTATGTCGAAAAAAGTCATAAACAAGTCATAGCATAGTATGTCGAAAAAAACTCACTAAAAAGTTATATTATAGCATGTCGAAAAAGGGCATAGTATAGCAAACATACCATACAAAATGCATGTCTTGTGGTGGGATTGGACCAACACACATAGCATTCCCTGACCAGGAATCGAACCAGAAACATTGAAACGTCAATTCTCACTGAGGAAACTGTGCTTACCACTGAGCCACAACACCATAGTCTACATCTTGGGAAAAATGCCAAAAGATTCATAGTATAGTATGTTGAAGAAGTCATAGTATCGTATGTCAAAAAAGCTCATAGAATAGTATGTCGAAAGAAATCATAGTATAGTATGTTGCAAAAGTCATGAAAAAGGCATTGTATAGTATATCAAAAAAAGTCATAGTATAGTATGTCGAAAAAAGTCATAAAAAGTCATAGAATAGTATGTCAATAAAGTCATAGTATAGTATGTTGAAAAAAGGCATAAAAAAGGCATAGTGTAATATATCGATAAAAGTCATAGTATAGCATGTTGAAAAAAGTTATAAAAAAGTCATAGCACTGTATAGTATGTCAAAAAAGTCATAAAAAAGTCATAGTATAGTATGTCGAAAAAAGTCATAAAAAAGTCATAGTATAGTATGTTGAAAAATGTTATAAAAAAGTCATAGTATAATATGTCGATAAATATAGTAATAGTGACGAATAAGTAAAAGTCATAAAGCATAGATAAAGGGAAAAAGTCATAAGAAGGCATAGTATGTGCTATCTTCAAAAAGTCATAAAGGCTTATATAGGTATGTCAAAAGAGTTAAAGTATAGTATGTCGAAAAGAGTCATACTATAGTATGGTGAAAAAAGTCATAAAAAAGGCATAGTATAGTATGTCGAAAAGAGTCTTAGTATAGTATGATGAAAAAAGTCATAAAAAAGGCATGGTATGTCGAAAAAAGTCTTGAAAAAGGCATAGTATGACTTTTTTCGACATACTATACTGCTACTCTTTTATCACTTTTCCCACAATGTAAAACTATGGTGCAGTGGCTAAGTGGTAAGCACATACTATACTATGACTTGTTTATGAGTTTTTTTCGACATACTATACTATGACTTTTATCAATATATTATACTATAACTTTTGTATGCCTTTTTTCAACATACTATACTATGACTTTTTTGGAAATACTATACTATGACTTTTTTGGAAATACTATACTATGACTTTTTATGACTTTTTTTGACATACAGTGCTATGAGTTTTTTCGACATACTATACTATGACTTTTTTGACCTACTATAATGACTTTTTATGACTTTTTTCGACATGCTATACTCAGCCTTTTTAGTGACTTTAATCAACATACTATACTATGACTTTTTTATAACTTTTTTCAACATGGTATACTATGACTTGTTCATGACTTTTTTCGACATACTATACTATGACTTTTATCGACATATTATACTATGCCTTTTTCATGCATTTTTTCGACATACTATGACTTTTTTTTACATACTATACTATGACTTTTTTATGACTTTTTTTTACATACTATACAGTGCTATGACGTTTTTCGAAATACTATACTATGACTTGTTTATGACTTTTTCCGAAAAACTATACTATGACTTTTTTATGACAAACTATACTATGACTTTTTTCAACATACTATACCATGACTATTTTTATGACTTTTTTAGACATACTATACTATGCCTTTCTATGACTTTTTCAACACACTATACTATGACTTTTTTGAACGTACTATACTATGACTTTTTTATGACTTTTTTGAACATACTATACTATGACTTTTTAATGACTTTTTTCAACATACTATACCATGACTATTTTTATGACTTTTTTAGACATACTATACTATGCCTTTCTATGACTTTTTCAACACACTATACTATGACTTTTTTGAACGTACTATACTATGACTTTTTTATGACTTTTTTGAACATACTATACTATGACTTTTTTTGACCTACTATAATGACTTTTTTCGACATCCTATACTATGCCTTTTTAGTGACTTTAATCAACATATTATTCTATGACTTTTTTATAACTTTTTTCAACATACTATACTATGACACTTTTGTCACTTTTACCACAAGATAAACTAAGTTGCTTTGGCTCAGTGCTAAGCACAGTTACCCCGGTGAGATTTGATATTTCAAAGGTTCTGGTTCACTTCCTGGTCAGGGCATGGTATTTGTGTCGGTCTCAACCTGCTATATTTTTGCTTTACTATGACCTTTCTCAACATACTATACTATGACTTGTTTATGACTTTTTTCGACATACTATACTATGACCTTTTATAACATACTATACTATGACGTGTCATGCCATTTTTCGACATATTATACTATGACTTTTTTCAGCATACTATACTTTGCCTTTTTTATGACTTTTCTGACATACTATACTAAGACTTTTTTCGACATACTATACTATGCCTTTTTTGACTTTTTTCGACGTACTATACTATACCTTTTTTATGACTTCATTCAATATACTATACTATGACTTTTTAATTACTTTTTAGGCATACTATACTATGATTTTTCATGACTTGTTTCAACATACTATGCTATGCCTTTTTTCGACCTTACTATAGTATGTCTTTTTTATGACTTTTTTCGACATACTATACTATGACTTTGATGACTTTTTTATGACTTTTTAGACATACTATACTATGACCCTTTTAGACATACTATACTATGACTTTTTTCAATATACTGTAGTATAACTTATTCATGACTTTTTTCAACATGTTATTACTGTAGCCCGTTCCCAGACAATGAGTTGGATCACATATTTAATGCGTGAGCAAACCTCTTGCTTGCTCACAGCACACTGGATGAGTCATTGCTGGATGAGAGTTTTATTTCTGGATGAAAAAGATCCCTTCAAGATAAGTGACCGTTGATCGGCTGACAGTTGTTTTTACAGGCAGAACTCGGCACCTTCACATACATTCACAATAAGACAGACATGCTGGTTCTCCACATTCAAACATAAGTGACCCAATGATGTACAAGCCATGTAGTCTTTTCTTTTTATGTTCTCTGGCAGTTTCTCTTAAAGATTACTTGAGCTTGTGAGCAAAGATGATAAAAAACAAACACATGCACAAGCTTTCGGTGCCACGCAAACTTACGGACAAGGAGACAATCAATTACTTATGAAGTCTGCAACAGAAAGCACAGCCACATGAGTCAGAGGTGTTAGGTTCAGCACACACGTTGTTCACACTGTGATGGAGTCCATAAAAATGCCAACTGTTGTTTCACTTGTGAAACTCATTTTAGAGGCAAATGTGTGCAGAGACAATAGTGTCATCATTCCCCGCTTTTTGTCCTCAGCTGCTGCAACCATCAGCAGAAAATCATGTCATTGACAGCATGTGTTGTTTTGCAGCTCCATCTGCTGAAGGCTCTGTGTAGTGCAGGTTGCTGTTAAAGTTTTCTCTGTTGCTTACACTCGTGTACCATTCTGGAAATACACACTTCTTAATTGTGGCTTATCGTTTAACGGTTTCTGCACAACACTTAACACATTTTATCCATTGCACTCTTACTGCAAAGAATAAGTTTACCCATAAAACTTCAACTTGAAGGCGATGACTTGGGAGAATCTCCGGGAACTTCCTTTAAAACTAATATTCTGACTTTGAATGTGTATTCATCAAAAAGTTCTCACACACAGCTTGACAATATTTTTTTATTATTATTGAATGCTGTGTTTAGAGCATTTATTGCCACGTGCTTCAAAGTCGAGGTGTAAGGTGTGTGTATTGATACCTGTGGTTCATTTGAGTAGGTTAGTGTGAGTTTTAGTGAAATAGGTGCGACGTTTGGGGAAGCTGCAGTTGCAAACTTTTTGTAAGAAATGTGTGTGGAGAATAGGGAAATTCCCATAAGGCCCAAAGCTGCTCCCTGATGGTCCCTAGTGGATATGAAAGGAACTTTAGATTTACTCAATCTTATAAAAACGTATCATTCAAGTTTCTCACAGCAAAGTGGTTAAAGAAAATTTACTTTTATTTGTTTCTGGGCCGTCTTTCTTTTACTAGTTAAATACAACATCACAAGTAACCACACCGAAGCTCCGGAGCATTATACAACAACTTTAGTCACAATTTGAACAGTTTGGTTCATTGATCCAGGTGGAGGGGTGGGGAGGGGGAATTAAGACTTTTTCTAGAAAGTTGTGAGTGAAGCTGAGGAGCACACTACAAAAAAATGCCCAGGAAATTAGCTAACAATTTTTTTCTTTTTTAATTGATGAATTCACCTGCCAGCTGGATGAGAATTGCACTTGTTTAATTGGTTGTTCTGCTATTTCTGCCTGGTTTTTGTTAGTAGGCACACATTTTCTCACCCAGTTAACATTTTCCTTAGTAATATGATATGAACTCCATTGTTGCATTCAGCATTGTTTGTAGTGTTTCCAGCCTGGGATGGAGGTATTCACACCCAGAGCCCGCCCCCTCTCCAAACTATCCCAGAGAAAAGATCCAAATCGGCCAGTAGAGCAGCAGCAATGAGAATTGTTAAAAAATAAAATAAAAAATAAAAACCTTGTGTTGTCAGATCTAGGAACTGCTGCAGGGTTTGGAGCTGATGCACCTACCCCATTTTTGGAGAAAGCAGCCTACCAGATAACAAAAAAAATAACAAATGAAGACATAATATATGTATTTACAGATATCCACACATACAGAGTATACATCCAAAATTTAACAGGCTTGTACACATGGATATGTACATACCCAGACAGTGCATGTACCCACCAGAAAAAAACATTCCACCATTTTGGTGGCGAAATCTCAGTCACAGATGTTCTCATGTCACTACAAGTCACAGATGTGGGGCAAATCAACTTTCAACTATTATTTATGTGCGTATGACTGCAAGCAAGCTTTCCCAGCTACAGTGCAGAGGTGCTGCAAACCAACATGGGCTACTTTACTGGGTATTATGGCAGTAGAGTTGGATCTTACATTGTCTCTCCCAGTCATAATAGCACTACAGGGACACTACAGGGCCGTGGCTGCCGTCTAAATGATCAGTGTTGCTCACTAACAGTTTATGTACAAAATTTCTGGACACGTGGTAAAAATGTATAAGTAAAATGAAGCGCCAAGTAAATTTTCATATTTTTCATCCCCAGTGTATGTTATGTTTTCTTGTACCTTTTTAGTATTAGACACACTTTTACTGTATACGAGATGATAATTATTATGACATCACATTCAGACTCGCATAAGGGACAGACAGATCTCCCAATTGAATGTTCACAAGGCAAGTGCAAGTCTTTCTCAGCAGTTGTTATTGTGGTTCATTTTAACATTTTCCTTCTGCCATTTTCCTTCTCCATCGGTCCCAGACATTGGACCGATGGTTTAGCTGACTGGATCCACCTGTTGCACACTTTCTTTTGAGGCATGTAAACCAATAACCCAACAAACTTTGTGGGCTAAAATTGTCTAGTTTTGTTGAGAACCACAGTTTTAAAAATATTGATGGAGAAGACAGACTCGTGGAAGACTTCATCCCTAAGTCTTGGCTCCTCATTGATTATTTCAGTTCCAATCAGGCAAAGCTTGCAATTTGAAACTCTTTTCAGTCTTATGTCAAGAGATACGGGAGCTCCGGAGGAAAGTCTTGCATATAAACAAGACTAGTCTACTTTTCAACCAAAGGAATCAGGGTCAGGTTACACACAAAATAACTTCTTTCCTCCAATACAGCCAAACAGACATGTTAACATGAACATGTTCACATGAACAAAATGACAGATTTTTGCAATGAGAGGTGACACAGATGATCGGTAAGCCTTTTAAATTGGATTTGGCCCGGCAGTGGAAGCCAGTTTGATGAGAAACCAAGTCCAGTCTGCAGTAAAAACTACATTTCCATCTTCACCATGGAAACACATATTTGAAAATCACACAGAGAAACGGTGTTCAACGGATTGAAGAAAAAAACAAACAAAAAAACGCAACAATCCACAAGTTATCTGACAGACAGTATAAAAAGATGTGAGAATATCCGTGTGAGCAGAGCGACGCCAGGCGGTGTTGCGGCGTTTGCGGTATCCTGTGCGACAACTTGTTCCCTCAGAGTGAGTCCGCTCCGTTAACGGTTTTTAAAACGCACTCTTCATTCAAGCGCTGCGCAACTAAACCACAAACCATTGCCATGGCAACAGATTAACAAAAATATTACCAAGTATATATATATATATATATATATATATAAATAATATATATATATATATATATATATATATATATATATATATATATATATATATATATATATATATATATATATATATATATAGTTAAAACAGAACGAATCGGCATGAAGACACGACACCTCAGAAGGTAGGGAGACCCGGGTGCTCTGTCGGAGGCCCAAGTGGAAGCTTAGTAGAGTTCAAAAGGTCAGAGGTCAGAGGTCACCCTGGTCATTTCTTGCCCTAGTTAGACAAAATCCAACACGGTTTACTCATGACAACAGTCATCACAGAGCAGAATGTGGAATTAATTAGAGGAAAATTTATACAATGTTTTACAGGAGTTATCTTCTTCTTTTTTTAAGTTTCTTTTCAGTCGAAAATAAAATGCCCCAAACCCCTTAACACATACAGTATATTATATATATATATATATATATATATATATAGCTATTGACATATATCACTGGGATTTCCAACAGAAAATCATCCCATGGAAAAAAAGAAATGGGTGACTGAACCGTTAAACTCTGGACACCGCTGTGGATGTGTAGGAGCCACGCGCAGCCACAATTTAGAGGTTTGGTCAGGTTTGAAACAACACTACTTGAAGCATTCCTGTTAATATAATAATTAGATAATAAGACTTAAATGGCGTTTCCCCAAGGCATATTATACATTCATAATACTATGTGAGTGCAACTGTTTGTGTGCGTTTGTGTGTGGCTGTGTTTGTACTTGAAATAACCTGCCACAAGTTATAAATTATCTGCATGAAAGCAGTATGTACAAGTATATATATATATATGTGTGTGTGTGTGTGTGTGTGTGTGTGTGTGTGTGTGTGTGTGTGTGTGTGTGTGTGTGTGTGTTTGCATGGCCTGTCCTCATGACTGAAGCACATTTCCGTAGGAAACAATTGCACCTCATTGGCTCAGCAAAGTTAGCCAAATCACCAATGACGGAAGCCAGAGCCCCTGGGCCCACCCCATCGCAGAGACCAGAGTTTGATTGGTTGGGAATGTGTGCGTGAATGTGTGCGTGCGTGTGTGTGTGTGTGTGTTGTGTCTGCGGACAGTGGAAACAGTCCATTCCACTCGTAGAGTCCTCATGGATGGAGGGGAGGGGATGCGGTTTCCGTGGTGATGAGAGTGAAGTGTCGATAAGCCGAGAAGCCTAAACCTCCGCTGCCTTCAAGCCGATTCGTTCTTGCTCCTGTCAGTCACTGTTGGGCTTCTTCAGGGAGAAGGCCAAGATGCTGAAGTGGTTGCTGAGCTGTTTTACCTATGCAATGGAAAAGCATTATTTTGTACCTCATTCATGTGTGGATTTGATAAAGAAAATTGCATAATCTTTTAACATTTAGAAGTACAGGAACCAGACATGCAATTCTGTCTTTTATCTTGAACCCCGGGGCGTTCAAATGGTTACCCGAGAAAGAAAAAAAAAAAACTATAACTGCAGTTTAGCTTGATACCACGGTCATATCTGTTATTTAAAAAGGTGCTCTAAGTGATGTTGGGTGACGGCACTTCTCGTTGACATTCAAAGTATTTTCAAACAAAACGAGGCAAGCTCGCTCCTCCTTCCTCATCCTGTCCCCTCTGCCTCCCTTCCGTCGTTCTGCCCACTAACCCCTCACCCCCAAATCCTTCTTGTCGGTTATTGGCTGGAACGCTGGAACTCTGTTATGTTTGGTGGTCCAGGTTGGCCAGTTTGTTTTTTTGTTGTCGTTTGTGGAGCCTGGGCTGTCTACAGAGAACCCGTTATTTTACAGTGTGTTCAGGGGACAGGCAGCTCGCGGATAGTGAGGAGAGGTTTGCTGTATGTGACAAAAAATGTTGTAGCCTAAAAAAACGCGTGACATCGCTTAGAGCACCTTTAATTATGAAGCCACGGCCAGCCACCGGTTAGGTTAGCTTAGCTAGACTGGAAATGGGGAAACAGCTAGCCTGGCTCTGTCCAAAGGTTACAAAAGTTCTCTAATTAATACGCTAAATCTTGTTTTGTTTAATCCGCACAAATTTGCTGTTACACGGGAGGTGTACGTGCCAGACTATTTTCGGGCCAGGACCAGCCGCCAGGCAACCAGCGGAAAATCCAGTAAGTTACTACTCAGAGCAAAGAAATAGTGCGACACATAACCCCCTGCAAATTGACATTGTTACACTTCAGTTTTTGAACTGAATTAAAGAAACAAGACATAACGTGATAATTACTGAGCTGTAGAGGAGCTGGTAGGTGGATGTTGGTAACTTCGGACAGGCTAGTCATTTCCCCGTTTCTAGTCTTTATGCTATGCCGAGTGGCTGCTACATATTTACTGTACATGACATTTTTTATTTCAAAAGGAGGTCCTTTACGTGTCTTCTCTTACCACTGAAACTCCATAGTGTATGTGTGCTAGTACGACGACAGCCGTCCACAGATACAGCAGGAGGGTCTCGTTGGCGACCACCCCGGTCACCGCTAACAACACCACCGGCGTCATGGGCAGCAACAGCCAGCTCAGCGCCTGGCAACGTGTGTTACTCATCTGACACACGATCAGCTTACACTGCGAGATAAATGCATTCACAACAGGAATAAACACGCATTAACACCTGAATACAGACATGGTTGTCACAAAAAAAGAAGCATAATAATAATAATAATAATAATAATAATAATAATAATAATAATAGTGATGTGTGTGGAAAAATCAGCAGACACTCACCGTGACATTAGCGAAGGCTGTGCCCACCATGAGGTAGAAGATCCTGGGCTGCAGCTCGAGGATGTTGGATGGAGACAAGACCACCCAGGTGGTGGACAGGACGAAGAGCAGGACGGGAGAAAGGAAGGGCAGGAAGGCTTCGTACATGCTGCTGTGCTTCAGGGTGTTACTGCGGTAACCTCTGCAAATCAACGCAGAGGGTGAAGAGTTCAGAGCGCTGTGTGTAGCAATAATACTCCAATATCATAAAATGCTAAGGAAGGAGTGTACTTACTTCAGGACATTGTAGAGGCTCATGGGTAAGGTCACAGTGAAGGAACAGACTGAAAATTAAAAACAAAGATATTCATTATTGTAGGTGGCGGGTTTTTTTTTTTTTTTTTTAATGAGTGGGACCCACACTAGCTCTGTGTTCATAGTGATTTTTTATTTATTTTTTTAACCTTTAAACCTTTGTTATAGTAACTAGGCACAGCAAGGCTGTCTAGCTTAGGTGTGGCAAAGTCACATTTATATAATCTCCTTTAAACACCTCTAATGATTGCACCAAACCATTATGATTGCTACCATTAGGTGAAATAGTCCTTTTAATTCCTGACCTGGGTCTCAGCTAGTGAATGAATGTATTCAGAGTGACCAATCACAGCTCACCGATGATCATGAAGCTGAAAAGGTCTCTATAGAGGTAGTGCCACAAGCAGGGCTGGTACCACTTCTCCACGCCGACCACAGCAGTCACCAAGTAAACCAGGGAGATTGTCTGAAAGGAGATGAGACATCAAGTCATTACATGGCCGGTAAGTGAAGGTGGTTACCGGTCGCTTGTGTGCTTGTGTGTGTGTGTGCGCGCTCTTACCACTTGGCTGATGTCGTATCCCCATGGCAGAAACAAGATGCCAGTGTTATATTTCTCCCAGTGAGACAGGATGAATGAGAACAGCACCACCCACAGGATGTAATACAGTGTGAGCACGGCCACGCCACTTTCCAAACGTCCAAATATGGAGTAGACGGTGGCCACAAAGAAGATGCAGGCCCAACTGTCCAGGCCATGGTCAAACAGCTCCCCTAGTGGCGTGGAGGAGTTGGTGCGACGAGCCTGCTTACCATCAACACCATCTACACACAACAACAGAGAAGACGCGGAGCATTGGTACGGTACATGTTTAAGTCAACATTTATATAGGAACACATAAATGGACATTTCTTCTTTTTTTTTATTTTTTTTCCATCGCTCACATTTCCCCTCGACCAAAGCGTCTGGCCTGCATAACTGTAAAACCGACTTCTGCAAAGTTGGAATTCACGGTCACAGCAAGTGATCGGCCATGTTTCAGAAAGCAGGTTTACCAAAGGGCCAGCTGTACTAACGTTTTTGCGCCCACTTCAGGCGTATTTGTTTCGAAACGTGCGCGTAAAAGCATGGCGAGTAATGTACAAACAGGCTGCACTGAGGTAAAAGCGCAGACTGCCTGTCGCTTTTCCGTGTCATGCATATGCATTCATGGGAGGGTCAAGGGGAAAGTGGGAGTTTCCCATAAAGAGATGGGAGGGGAAGCGTAAAGTGCGCCTAATTATGTATTCCGCGGTATGTACAAAAACCGCCCGTGAAAGCGAGCCTCTATTTTGCGGTGAAAATTCTCCGCCTCTTAAAAGCAGGTGTAAATCAGGAAGTCGGTTTCCTCGCATTTGTCTCCTGGTGAAATGGCAGCAGCAATCCGAGCAAGACGAAGAGCCAAGGAGACAAGCTGGAAAGATTTTTGCCACAAGGATCACACTTTTTAGTTGAGTGAACACAAAATCATTAAGCGTTACAGATTAAGCAGCCGTGCAATATTACAGTCACTGGAAGAAATCAAAGAGGATATCGAATCACCGACTCAGCTTTCACATTCCATTCCAGCAGTTGTTAAACTCCTCGCTACGTTACAAATATCGGCATCAGGATCATTTCAAACAGTCATAGCATCAGCAGTGGGAATATCCCAGTACTTAACACTTTGCTACAGCACAATTTACGGTATAGTGGGCGGAGAAAGGCGCCGACTGCCCGATGAACTGCAGGTTTGGTAAATACGACGTATCACAGCGTGCGCTTTCTGCGGGTTGGCTATGGCGCTGATAGCACTACGTTCGCAAATGTACGTACATCTGGCCCTGAGTCGACTAACCCTGAGATGAGAAACTGAGTTGAGGTTGGTCCAATCAACTCTGAGTAGGTTTATTCTGAATTAAGCTTGATGAAGCTCTAATACCACAATTAACCGTGGCAACAGGTACATAGAAGGTGGCAGAGGCTGCATTTTAATCCTGTGGACAAAGTGATATAAATGCATGTTTATGCAGAATGTATACATTTATCTTTAAAAAAAAAGAAAAAGAAAAAAAAGATCCTGAGTCAGAGCGGGGAAGTGTCAATAAGACTCCAATATTATAGGAATGATGTACCATCAGTGTGAACAATCACATCATTAGTGATAATTATTCAGTGATCATACATTATTTGTACAATTTAAACACTTTAGTGGAACTACTCGTACAAACTGACAAGCTGTCTTATGTGTGTACTCTGAACTGATTGATGCTTGTACAGTACGTGAGGGCAAAAAAACACTGCTCCAAGAAATGACTGACAGCGCATAAAAACGGCAACTTTAGATAGTCCTGAGTCACAAACTAATGTCCAACCAGGACTTTTTGATTCTGAAATACAGTGAAACTCTATCAATTAACGCACTTCAATATGCACGGAGCAATGAGGAAATGAAACCGCGTGATTGGCTCTGTAAGAGGGAGGACACAGAGAGAAACTCAGAGGTTTATTTCTTTTTTGGGGGGGGGGTATTTCTGCAGGGGAAAGCTGAGATATGAAAGGGGAGAGAGAGGGGGAAGACATGCAGGAAATCAGTCACAGGTCGGATTCAAACCCTGGACCTTCTGCGTCTATGTGCGCCCGCTCTACCAACCGAGCTAACCGGCCACATAGAAACTCAGGGTTTGTTGGATAAAAGCTGCCAGCGAGCACATGGAAGTAATCTGCAAACACATCCTCATAAGATGGTTGGTTTTGTTTGAACGGTTCACAAAGTGGTCAGCATGACTTTTAAAACTGACTTTAGTGTGGTTCACTGAGTACACGTCCACAGTCTACACACAGACAGACAGGGAAGGAATTTGACTGTAAAAATAAATCCGTATTTATTTGGCTGCATAACAGCCCGGGGAAAATGTCATCTATGTGACTTCGGCGCTGTCAGTGAGCCAGCTATTAAATATGAAAGATCAAACTCAGTTCATCCCCTTTGCACTTCTAATATAATTCCTAAGAGCTTAGAATGTTCAGTTAATAATTTGTGAAGCAATGTTACAAACTGCAATGTCACGTGTCACGCTTACTGATATTTGGTCTTATCTTAGTCTGGAAATCTGTCAATACAAAACTTGTCCAATTATCATGCTTAATGTTACACCTTGCTGTGTAAATATTGCTCTGCTAATGGGACTTATCTTGCTTGAAGGATTTGGGTGGAGAGTACGGAGGGCGTGGCATAGAGCTGCACAATGCATCGTTTTTTGTTTTTTTTTAAATCGTCATCGCAATATTAACTAGCGCAATACACATATCGCGAAAGGCACTCAGATTTTTTTTATCAGTAGAAAACTGCATTTTTAATTGTAACGGTGGTTCTTTTTTTAGCGGTGCCTTTTCTATTCAATTCAATGTCCAATTTGTTCAACAAAAGAATGTTGAAAATGATTTCCTTTCATTCGTTTTAAATTCAACAAGCAATTGTTGTATTTTAGCAGAATACTGAAAGCAACAGGAATGCAGAACTGAGTACATTTCAATATCTGTTTATTTATCGCCACTTATCGCATATTTTCCTCCACAGTCACATCGCAAATTACAATCTCCTTTAAATGTCTCGGACGGTCGCACCAAATTGTACACATTCAACCATTAAGTCAAATCGTCCTTTTGATTCCTGACAACGATCCACAAACAATCTCCACTTTATATACAATTAAAACTGTATTAATTAAATTTTTGGGTCCTCCATCCAAAATATCTGCTGCAAGCAACCCTTTTCACATGACACACATTCATCACATCCACATTAGGGAACCTTTAAAGCAACACTAGAGAACTGTTCCCGCTTCGGTCCCCCTACAGGTTGGGGGTGGAACGGTCCATTACATTACATTATGCAACTTTGCCAGATCGAGTAGGGCGAGCTGTAGTTCCAATGAGACAACCTGTAGGGGGACCGAAGTGGGAAAAGTTCTCTAGTGTTGCTTTAAAAGGTCCTATGGCATGAAAATGTCACTTTGAGGTTTTTTAACATTAATATGAGTTCCCCCAGCCTGCCTATGGTCCCCCAGTGGCTAGAAATGGTGATAGGTGTAAACTGAGCCCTGGGTATCCTGCTCTGCCTTTGAGAAAATGAAAGCCCAGATGGGCCGATCTGGAATCTTGCTCCTTATGAGGTCATAAGGAGCACCTTGCCCCTCCCTCCTCAATAGCTACAGACAGAAATGGCACATACTAAGGAAAGCTCATTGTGGGACTGGCTCTAGTGGCTGTAATTCACATACAATACTGTAATACATACAGTATTAGGGGACCATTAAGGCCTATATAAAAGAGACTTCAGATACAGTATTAGGGGACCACTAAGGTCTATATAAAAGAGACTTCAGATACAGTATTAGGGGACCACTAAGGTCTATATAAAAGCATCCAAAGAGCACCATGTCATGGGACCTTTAAATAAAACTGTAAACCACTCAGCAGACACTCTGGCACAAGTTGTCCACGTTGACAGTCAGCTACAGTTGTTCCACGATGCTATGAATGCTGTGATCATATTCCAGCTTGAAATGTCTTGCTCAAGGGCAAGTTGTTAAGAGAAGGCAGAGTGTATCTAATTCATTTCCCCACCCATGTTTTATGGCCTGCTTCTCCCACCATGTTTCCTAAGAGACACACACATTTCATTTAAAAAAAAAAAACATCTAAACTTTTTATTTTGAGTTGAGAAGTATTATGTTTACTATAGCAAAACCTACTATTGTAACACTTTATTTTAGTATAAGATACAGACGGGATGTCTTTGAACTTCTTACAACTGGAACACATACTGTATGTACGCAATTTTAATCATGTTTTTCCCCATATCTTCTCGCAAACCAGTACATTCAACTGATAACCCTGCTGACTGATGATGTGGCATCCTGTTGATTTGCTATCAGTTTGTGCCTGATGCAAGAATTACAGGATTGTATATCTCTCATAAACAATCCCATTTCGACACATCACACACAGTACTTTGTTTATCTAAGGAAATGTGATGAAACAAAATTAAATGTGTCCAAACCTCCAGGATATCGGGCGCAGTACATTCTAGCAGAAGACATACGATACTGGTTATGAATAGGGTCTGATAGAATACATTCCGTTGGGAAGAATATTCCCCTGGCGCCCCTTCGAAAAGTCGGAGAAGAACAACACACAGGGGTTGCGGGGGGGTTAGGACTCACCGAGTGTATAGGCCAAGAAGTTGAAGATCCCTGCGGCAACCCAGACCCAGCTAGGCACGTGTTCGTGTCCTGCAGCTGACACACAAAGAATGTAAATATGCAGAAACTGAGAGCCATGGATTAGCAAAAATAATTTTCACTTTTCTGACTTTACTTCAATTTCCTGTTTAAACTTATCTCCGCTAAAATTGAAGACAACGCACAACAACTCTGCAACTTCTGAGCAGCATATTCTTAGGTGAAACATTAACACGTGCATAATTTGGTTAAGCTATTCTTGTAAGGAAGGAGACCTGACAACAAATATTCTTGTGAGGACAGTTTGACCAGTCTGTGTAGTGACTGTAGAGGTTGGCGTATGAGTCACGTCTGTCAACTTATCGGTGTACCTCGTCATATGAGACAACAGACTGATAGAGCACAGGATCTATTTGCAGAGTTGTGGGTCAGTCTTTGCATATGTTCTAGAGCTCTTGTTGCATATGTTAACAGTAGTAGCTCAGTGTTTGTGTGTGTGTGTCTTTGTAGGAATGCAATGGGTGAGTGATTAGCCTGAGCCACCATAGCCACTGGTGCGTCAGTAAGAGATGGACTTTGCCTAGACAGTAAACAAACTTGCCAACGTGCACCCTTCTAGTTTTTTTGTTGCCAGCTTCTAAACAGTTGTGGTGGATTCATCTAGCATAGTGTGTTTTATAAATGGAACACTCCCTCACCTCACTAGTCAAACAACTAGGGGGAAAAGGAGTAGTACATAGGACCTACCAGAGGCAGTGAAGTCAAAGTCGTAAAAGGCCAACATAAGGAAATTCAACACAAGGAACATAAAGCCTGTGAATGTAATGAGGTTTGGAGCCAACCATGTTGGTAGAAACTGTTGAGAAAGAGATGGACAGAGACAATAAGATAGTAACAGTGAATTAACATGTCATTTGGCTGATAAATAGTCTTCTCTAGGGCTGCACAATTAATCTCAATTTTGTCGCATAGATCACACTATAATCATTTTAATTTTTCAATGAGAACGATATGAAAATGAAATGATCATTTGCGCCGATATCGTGAAACATATTGCAATTGCAATAGCAGTCAAAAGAATCACAAAGAGATAGTTTCCTCATATCGTGCAGCCCTAGTCTTCTCAGCCGAATACTGATACTGATTAAATAACTAGACATTAATTATTGTTGCCACGCTTCATGGACAGTGGCATCACTGTTAGGCAGAGATGCTCTTTATGACAAAGAGGGAATTTTGTAAAACTTCTCAGATCGCAGTCAAGTGGAGATTAACGTAAAAATAAAGGCTTGATATAGATAAGTAGATAAATGTGTTAGTGTCTTAACCTACCCAGACTTTTGATCAGATACATGACTGCATTCAAAATCAACACAGTATGTCCAAAGACCAGAACACAATATTACAATCAGAGACTGATGCGTTCGGAGGCAGACAAAGGAGGATGAGGCCGTCTTGTTACTGTATCACAGCAGACTGTTGGAAACCTCATTAATGATGTATTCACACACAGTTTGTTTTCCTCACACACACACAGCTGAACAGGTTTTTTTGGTTTTTTTCTCACCTTCACCACAAAGTTCCAGAAAGGATGCATGACGTAGACAGACAAGGGATTCGAGTCCACTGCGCTGTACTGTAAAGAGACACAAATCAAATCAGTCAGGATGTGATTATCAAACACAAACCGTTCTTTGGTTGCATATTTTATTTTTTTTTTTTACACATTTGATCATCTCATTGCAAGTGTTTTACAGTTTGAAATACAAGGTCACATGGCCTCCCGTGTAATTTGTTTACTGGATCATTTTGGTGGCCTGCCATCATTCAGAATTAAAATAAACCCGATCCCAGTCTCAGTTACTTTATCCAGGCATGACCAAAATCAGTGTGTAGGCTACAGCGTAATGTACCCTCTATGGTGTTCATACAGATCAGGATGTGTGTGAGGCTGCTTTTTGTGCCTTTATGCTAGGGTTTCCAATTAAGAATAAATGCTGCCTCTCTTATGCCAGTGTTCTTGGAGCACTGTTTTCTGTGATTTGTTTCCATTTTTAGATTTAGATCTCACTCTCACCCCTAGTTCACTTGAAACAGGACTGGGATCACACGGCAGTTTCTGTTAGGTGTGACAAAGGATGCGAGAGGCAGAAAGATGGATGACAGCATGAAAGCGAGTGGGACGATCTGTGGAACAACCCTTCGCTCTCATGTGCTTTCCATTTGCAACTGAGTAAACATCGAGTCCTTTCATTCACTGACATTTGTCATCTTCCACTCTCCTCCGGCCACAGTTGCTCAAGGCACTGTGGCAAACACATAGCGGGAACCACTTAAAAAGTGATTATTGGAAAAAAAGGTCTCGCATGATGAACAGTTAAAGGAAGCGGTTTCCCACAGTAATCAAGGGAGGCAGTATTAAAAAGAGCCTGAATGACCTGTGCTTGTGTCATTCAAGGACAAAGAACATAACCAGGACACCCTTGGCCATCGCAATCTTGTATTTTGGAGCCAGAGGTGACCACTGTTTTCAGTCGGTGTGCTAATGGGTGTACATTTCTCCGCCCGACGGTGGTATATGTGCATGATATGTTTGGATTTTCATCTCATTTTTTAAATTTACATTTTATAAACCTTAAAGGAGAATTCCGGTCGATTTCAACACGTAGCTCTGTTGTTTGTAAATTTGGAGTGCTGTCAGTAACGAGAAAAAATGCAAACAATCGGTGCTGCCTACACCGTGTTATTCTCCTGCTAGCACCCAGGAGGCTGAAACAGGGCAAGTTTTAAACGTGCGTTTGCCTCTTAACATGGCATGTCATGGAAATGTCATTAAAAGTGCCTGCACATGTGAAGGGATTCCTTCCGAGTGAACACAGTGAATCTGACTGCAGTACATGTGAAAAAAATGCATGAAAGTTGTGCTAATTCAGCTCTGTTTAGTTCCAGTGTTGATACTGCAAGACAGTGCTTCAGGACCGTCTACAAACTACAACACCGAAAAGAGATACAAAAAGATTTTCAAAAATAGGCATATGCTTATTTTTTTAAAGTAAGTGCTGTAGTACAACGAGCAGGAGACAAGTTATAATTGAGGTAAGTTTGGAGACACTACCTTATTTAATCACTGAATTAATAAATATTTTTGTTGCATCTCTTTTCGGTGTTGTAGTTTGTAGACGGTCCCTAAGCACTCTCTTCTCAACACTAGAACTAAACAGAGCTGAATTACCACAACTTTCATGCATTTCTTTCACATCTACTGCAGTCAGATTCACTGTGTTCACTCCGAAGGAATCACTTCACATGGGTAGGCACTTGTAATGACATTTCGAACATGTTAAGAGGCTTAAAAGCACATTTAAAACTTGCCCTGTTTCAGCCTCCTGGGTGCTAACGCTAGCAGGAGGATAAAACGGTGTAGTAGGCAGCACTGATTGTTTTTGTTTTTCTTGCTACTGACAACACTCCAAATTTACAAACAACAGAGCTACGTGTTGAAATCAACCGGAATTGTCCTTTAAAATGAGGTTATTGGCTACTGGCAGTTGCCGGTCCACCGACAACCCAGCTTTTGCTAGGCAACTGTGGCGATCTGAGCTCCAGAGAGCCCGGGATAAGAGCAGGCAGGCAGGTGTCAGATCTGTGCAAAGCACCAAAAAGAAGAAAACACACATCACAGACGGTATAACATCTAAAATACAAGATTCACTCTCCGTGGTTTCTGTGACATGATGAATACTACACATATATTCCAAAAATACAAAAACGTCCAAAATACACAGAGCTACCAATAGCTTAGACATTGGGGACAAAGCCAGTGAATGAGTATGTATTTCTGCTTGCGCAGAGGACATCAGTTGAGTAGGCGGTCCTTCAATATGGCCCAGGACAGATATGCGCACACACTGCTAAAAGAATGTGTCCATATGCAGCCTGGACCACCGGCGAAATGTGGTCTGAGCTACCAGATCTCAATGCGTCCTCAATGTGTCCTGGTTGTGTTCACACATGTAGTCAGAGCTGTCCACTTGTGATCGGATCACTCAGGACAGATGCCAATGCCAGGTGTGAACAGGGCCTTACTGCCTTAAGAATTATTGGAAAACATACAGATATAAATGAATGAGGATTCTGAGTGAATACACATTGTTATTGTAGCTGTTATGTACAATGGTACTGATCATAAACTAATGTGTGAACAATGCCCAGGTCAAAATATATCCCCCTTATAACAACCCAATTGCCTTGTGTCGTTAGATCCTTTAAATAACTGCCACTCCTGTTTTCTACTGTCCTCCATAGCCAGAGACAGGACAACAAGCTCTTTGTATCTGTACTACCACATTGATGCTCATCTTTATCGGGAATTAACTGAACACTGACATGTTTGTGCCATGCAGAAAGGATTCTGCTGTTTTAAACTTGTTGACAACACAGTTCTATGGTCACTGGAATTCTTAGAAAAGTGATTTCGCTTGTCAGTCCTTGTTTATTGTCGGCGTTTCACATCACTGTAACCTGACTCAGTCTGGTTCAAGTTGAGTGGTTTCCCCTTAAGTTTGCCATTACAGCAGCTACTTGGTTTACTTTCTCTCTGTGGTTGCAATATTGGCTTTCTACACAAAGAGGAGACATACAGGGGACATCTGAAATGTGTGAAAACACAACGTAAAGCCTTAATTCATAACCAAGCACTGTGGAACAGCAAGAGTTGCTAGCTAGCTAACTATTAGCTAGCACACTTGCGCCAATGTCAAGCAAGACATGGCAAACTATTACACTTCCGGCCGCCACTTTCAAAATAACAAAAGTAGCCTACTATTCGTTAACATAACGTTAGGCCCCAAAATCCAGACTCTTAAGAAATGTCTTTGACAAATAATAGTTTTTTTTTTGTATTTAGCGGACTTAAAATAGCGTGTAAAATGCTTATATTTCGGGAGGAACAAAGTCAATCCTTTAGTCAGAGATGAGTCTCCAACCACCACTTCCCACCTCAAAGGGTGCCTTTTACTTTCTGACCCCAAACTTGAACGCTATCCAATTAACAGTAAACGTAGAGGGCACAACGCTATAAAAACATTATGGTCATATCAGCATACGAGATCATACTGTAGCTAGCTAGCTAGCTAGTTAACTTCATAACTAGCTAGCTACGTTATCCAACATTAATCACGCTTTTATTTTCTAGGGGATAATTGACCAGGATCTGGTATGGTTTTGGCTAACTCTGGTTACCTTCACACACACTTTTTTTTTTGACAGGGAAAACCCTGCAGATCGTGACAGCTAGCTAACTGTTAAACACATCTACACACACAGGGTGCATAGCTATGCACAGGGTCGGCTCAATAGCCAACGTCAGCTGCTAGCAGGCTATTACAACATATTAATCGTAACGTTACCTTGTATTTGTCGAAGCCTGCGAGCTGCTCCTGAGTGACATATTCGTAAAGAGCCATGGTGGTACAGTCTGGACCCACAATGAGATAAATGGATAGGTCTTCTTTTGGAAATGCGAACCCCAACGTTAGCTGCCGAGTCGAAGTACCATCTAGCTTGGCCGATGTCGTTCACGCCGGGTGAGGTGATGTCGAAACATTTGGGCCACTCCTACGGAGCGCAAACGTCCAACTGACTGGAGCTCACTGCCGCCACCTCTGGCCTGGATGTTTGCGAATTGCGATTTTATTAAAAAAAAAAAACAGCATGGAATTCTGTAAAATGGTCCAAAATTACACGATTTTAATTAATTATGGTATCACTTGAGAAATCGAATACGGATAATGGTTGTTGAGGTGTCGGTCGTATCTAGCTAGGTTTGTTTTGTTAAATGTTCACTGACGTCCGCTTTTAATTTCTCTGCTCTTAAACGTGACGTGGCTTTCCTTTGCAGCCGGAAGAGAACGACAGGTTTACTTGTCTGATGTTGAACAGCTGAAGTGTCGCTCGAACCCAGTGTAAGAACCCAATTTAAGGGATAATGTAAGTAATATTATTAGTTTAACTACTTTGCAATACATTTAATGTCGTGCATTTCTGGAAGCTTTATATGTAGCGTCCCCCTTTTTGGTTTAACGTTAGTTCAGCCAGTGTTGGTGTTAACGTTAGTTAGCTAGCTAACGTTAGCTAGCAACGTTAACGTTGCACAGATTGGTGGTCCAAATGTAGCATGATTTGGCAGATTGATTAACAACCATGTAATCAGTAATAAAGCGATGGTTGTTGCAGTAACTCCATCTACATAATATTTATAAGCAGAATACAGCGAATAGCAAGTGTCGGCGTTTTGTGGTCAGTCACTTATTACACATTAAAATGACATGTCATAAAGCCCATAGATATGTTTATGCTGGTGGTTTTAGATACTTGATCGTAACTGTACATCATATTGTATATAATCCCATTGCTAGGCATTTTATAAAGATTTCCCCCCCCCCTTGTTTTTAGATTTTAAATGCATTTTCCATCCATCTTTCAAAGCAGCTATTTGTTGCATTTTTCCAATACAATAATAATTGATAAATTACTCGCAGAGAACGTGAAAATCGCCCATACTATTATTGTGAATATTAAAAAGTAATGCTTATAACGTGCATTCACTTAAATGGATGTAAACAAGTGACTGGAAGGTCATAAAAATACATTCAGATAGATGTGCGAAAGGTGTGTTTTTACTTCGGGAAATGGACAGAGATGATGCAAAGTAAACAACTTTATAGTAAACTGAGTGAATGGAGTGATCCTAGCTGCTTTTGACTTACACTTGCAATACTATCTCTTTATCCTCTGCAGAATGGTGACGGACGTGCAGCTGGCCATATTCGCCAACATGCTTGGCGTGTCATTGTTCCTGCTGGTTGTGTTGTATCACTATGTTGCTGTCAATAACCCCAAGAAGCTGGAGTAGAGTCCCACCCAATATGGTCGGAGAGGTGAGTGCAATTTTTATGTCTGAGATGGTTCAGCACTTTGATATATTTATATATTTTTGTTTGCCACTGCCAATCATGTTCCACTGTGACCTTGATCGAGTCAAGTCACTTAAAGACTCGTGAGTGACTTCTCACCGTCTTGTTTGAAAATCAAAGCACATTCAGCTACAGAGGACTATTCCTTCCAGGGTTTAACATATGTGAACCTGCTGAAAATCTTTCCCATCCCCACAGGTGAGATGGGACTCAATGCCATCACCATGGAAACAACATTCCCCACTTCCAGTCCCAAGAGATGAATTTCTTTGTAAGATTGCACAGTAGTGTTTTTTTCTAATAATAAAAAAAAAAATGTGTATGCCTTTTGCATTAATGCATCATTTATTCCTTAGTTATTCTGCATGCACACTAGATACAGTCTTATTGAGGTATTATATTGCGATACCTTTCAAGTTAATTTATGTATACTTCAAGTTTGATTCAAGTTCCAACACAGTATTAGATCAGTCACAGTAAAAGTAATTTGGTAAAAATCAGTCCATATGTCACTGGGTTTAAGATATGCTCGTTACATTTAAAAAGACAACTCCTGTAACCGTTTGCCTTACACAAAATATTTATATCATATGAATATATATGAGATAATAAAGTACAGGTTCCTATATTGGTGTGCTGTGGAGCAAAAAGCTCTAAAGGAATGTGACAAAGTATATTTTAAACAGATGTGTGTATAAAGGTATTAACCCACCCTTTGGACCTTACCATGTTTTACTATTTTTAAATGTTTTTACTTTTAAGCCACTTGTGTAAATTGCTTTATATGTGGGGAAATAAAATTTCCAAATCACAGTTCTCTGGTAGACTGCAGCAGATGCAATCCCTGCCAGGCTTTATGGGATTTGGTGTCCTCTCTCACTGGGGCCTCTTTCACATTCACGCTTGAGGGTGGCCTGCTCTAGGCAGATACAGCTGTGCCATGTTTTTCCCTCAATTTTTTTAGTAACCCATTACTTTACTCCAAGAGATAATCAGAGCCTTGAAAGGTCCAGCTACTAGTTAGAAAGGACAATAACAACAAGGTTGTTAGTGTATTTATCCTAAAAATCACTTGTTACACACCGGCCATTTCCATCCCATATGATAATATGTGCAGTTAGTTATCGTTTCATATTTGGACTTTCTTTGCTGTGGATCAGCGTAGATCAACTTCTATTAAGATCAGTGTTGTAAAACCATGAAAATGTCCATTGGGGGTGAACACCTTTTATAGGCACTATATGTAAAACACTAAGAACTTCTGGAATAATTACATTAAATACACACTTCACTCACAAATTAGTTTCTAAAATCACAATGGAAATACTGAGGTTATAAAGGTGCTGTTGTGCTCGTCAGTCTGAATAAAAATCAACCCGTTACTGTAATAGTAAAAGTGGCTGACTGTAAAAATACCAGTGCATTACAGTGTTGGTCAGAGTGCATATAACATCTTTTTTTTTTTGGAAGAGGGACATCAGAAGGCAAGGACTAAAATCACAAAAAACAGATATGTGAAGTACAATGGTAATAGCTGAAATGTTAAAGGATATTTCAAGCCTACGGATTCTTGTTCAGTTGGAAAACTTGGATGGGGAAGGTTTGTACCTCTCCCGTACCTTATAGCCACAGTTGTGGTTTCATTGAGCAAGGCACTAAACCTCCAGCTACTCCAGTAAAGCTGCTTAATGGTTGGAATGGACAGCTCCACGGTCTGACTATGTTGAACAGCATGGTTGAAAACACCATGCATGCTCTGGGAAATCTGAATAAATAATGCTAAAATTGTTGTATTGCACATTAAAATAATCCTCCCTTGATGACAGTGCCCCTTCCTGTTTCCTAGTTTTAAATGGTTTTGGTCACAATATAGGAATTTAGGCTCACATGAAGCAAATATAGACATATACGCGAGCCTCTTCTGTGCAGTTCCTAGGCTTCTCCACACAGGGTCACTGTCTCGCACATGGTCACAGTCTCAGGCAGGGGCATCACTGGAGTTTCCTCAACCTTCGAGGACAACATCATACAGCCTGGTTAAGTTTTAGCAACTTGATCCATTCATGTTCAGCATTTGTTTCTCTCTGAATGTACATTATTCTATTTGACACACAGTGTGTGGGTGTAGGTGTGTATCTGTTTTCACCTCTTGCACTGTCTCGGCCTTCTCTTGTGCAGTTTCTATAATAGGTCCTGTGTAGTGGAGACTTCTGTCTGGGCTTTTCTTCATTAGTGCTTTAGAGGCCAACTGCACGGCACCCTCTTTTTTCCCCGATACACCTGTAGATGGAAATACATGTGATGTTAACTGTGGATTTGAGCAGTTTACAAACTGGAAAGAGTTAACTCTAAAAGCAATGTCATGCAGCACTTTACACTTATGGAACAAAGGAAAATAGCTGTGACGCTTGGTATGGGAATATATACTAAAGCCATATTGAGAGCTACAAGTATGGAAATGGGAAGCAGCATGTTACACCTTCTCACTAAAACCTGGTCCAAAGTGTTATACCGACCGACAAATTTGCTAAACCCCGAATGTCACATATCCTATTTTGACTGGTGCAAGCATTAGTCAGGTAACTGTCTCTAGACCAAACAGAGTCAATAGCACAGCAACATGTGTAAGTGTATGTATACATGCCTGGCAGTGACAGGTGTCGATGGAGGCCAGGTCTAAGCAGCTTCCAGACCTTCATGGTGGCTGACACCTCCTTATCTCCTGATGGAACTGGGTTAACGCCGCTAGGGGATGTTGCACTGTCATGTGCAGGAGGGCTTTCAGTCGACCCCACCCTCCTGATGGGGATGCGGCTCACGTGAGGTTGCAGCTCACATCTGGGCCGGCAACAGAGAGGTTAGCATGTTTTACCCATGGAGATAGAACAAGAGTAGAACGGATAGTGAATTGTTTTCCGTGGTCATTTGACTAGACAATGGTGATTGATTTGAATTGTAATGGGGAGAAAATATCAGTGGGGCGGTAAAGCGTATCACAGACTGCTTCACCGGGAGGAAAGCTGACGGCGGCTCCGGAGACGGATGGCTGCGTAGTTAGCTAGCTTGTCTGTGAGGCAGAGGGGTTCCGCCATCCATTCCGACATACTCCCACTCCGACATTGACTTCTAATTGTCGGAGTGGCGGCACTTCCATTGTTCTCAAACGTCCCACCACTACGACAATTTTTGTTTCCATTAGAGTTAGGGTTAGGGGTTAGGTTTAGGGAATAGCGGCATGTCGGACTGGCAGCATGTAACCGAGGCAGAGGGACCGTTAGAACTAGCGCCGTCGCCGGCCGCGAGCCCGCTGATTGGCTCATATTCTGTGACCAGTGTAGCATTAAAGCATGGTGGAATCAGCAAGCTAGGTAGCTAACTAGCAGACGGCTGGCTAGTTAGCTAGCTTGCTAATTCCGCCATGCTTTCACGCTATACTAAGTACAGAAAATCAGCCGAACAAAGTTGTCCCTTATCTGCCGATAGCAATGTGCTTTCCTACGCTGTGACAAAAGTGTGTGGACGAAGCATTGAGTTGTTCAATTTTATTCATTGGCTCTCTACGCTTTGTTCTACTCCACTGCTAGGTTGGTCGTTACTGCAAAACCTCACCTCAGTGAGTCCCCGACTCGCAGCAAATCGGTTTATACATAAGTTTATACATAAGTTAGTCCACTATGACGGTAACAGTTCTTTGCAAATGGCAGACATAAATATGGCCGCCGCTCTGACCACCCTGCTATGTTTATTTGTATGGGAATGTCCGTTCTACTCTCATTCCATTTCTATGGTTTCACCACTCGTCGATATATCATGGCAGGAATGATATACAATGTTTCAGGGTGACAATGCAGACGTTGGGTGACAGTGGCTCGAAGGTAGAGTGCTCGGCTAGATCCCAGGCTCCTCCGGCCACATGTCAAAGTGTCCATGAGCAATACACTGAACCCCAAGTTGCTCCCCGAGCTGTATGTATAGTTGCCACTGCTCCCAATACGTAGGATGGGTTCAAATGCAGTAATCATATTTCACTACATTGTAGTGTCAATTGTATGTGACGAGTAAGAATAAAGTTTCGTTATGTGTAACCTTGTTAATTACCATTTTTGTCATCATTGTGCACTGTTTTTCATATAGATTTTATTCCATTTGTGAATTCCAACCCTTGACTTGAAATTGTTCCCTGTGAGATTTTAAAACTCCAAGATACACAGACAAGATTGGACTCACTTGCTACATTTGATGGAGGAAAGGATGTGTTCAGACCCCAAGGCTTTAGCAGTCTGTGACAGATGGAGACATTACAGTGAGACTTCATAAAACAAGTGTATGTAGGATATATTGCAGAAAAAAAACTCTCTGGGAGTGAGCCTGCAAGGTCAGCTAACCTCTGTGCGGGCCTCTGCGGGGTGATGAGTGATTGTAAGAGTCCGGCATCCTCTCCTCATACGCCCAGTATGCATGGGGAAAGGAATTCTGGACCAACCCACCGAACTGGGTACACCAGCCTGAAAGTCTGGGCAGCTGAGGCCTGTTAACCAGACGAAGGGACATAAATACAAGGAACAGGAACAAAAAGGAGAAACAGTGTGTGGCAGTAACACAATGTTCAAAGATGGACACCATGTTCATGGTAAATAACAAAAAAAACTATTTGGAACTCGATCTACCACGGATCCTTCTCTTTATCTCACGTACAGTAAATCTGTGTTTTGTCAAAGAGTCCCATCCAATCTAATAGGAGAGAGCTTTGACTTCCAAGCACTATTGACCCCCCACCACATCCACACCCACACATACATACATACACAGAGTAGAGGACCCACACACAGAAGTTGCTTCACAAAGGGATAGTTTTTATTCCAGAGGTTAAACAGAAAGGCGGTAAAGACAGCAGACATTCAAGAAGGTGATATTCTGCTACACAGACAAACACTACCAACCATAGTCTGGTATAGAAGGTTAGCACCACATTGAAGGAAACGGCACAATTCTCATAAGCAGTAAAAAGCAGAAAGGCCTGGTGAGAATGTGACTATGCATAAAGTGTTTCCACCTGAAGCTTTATTTGTCATACTGGATGAAGAGATTATATATATATATATATATATATATAAAAAACAGGAAATCAAAGTTCACAGTGAGAAAGCAGAATACAATTACAGTACCCTCTACATTTTTCAGGGCACTGATGTAAAGTGACAGCCCTCCCACTGTGTGGAATGCAGTGGGCAGAGGCTACATGAAAATCATCGCCTTAGTGATATTACAGGAGCATTAAGTAAGACTTTTATATCCCCAGAGCACAAAACAATGATCAAATTTGTAGAAGTTTGAGTTTCACTCCTGGTAACCTAATAATTGGTTCTCTAAGAGAGGAGATTTCTCCTTCAGGCATATATTCTCTTTTTGGAAACATTTCCATCTATGTAAGAGAGGGCGATGCTGCAAGATAATCACTGGCATCAGTTTTAGTTTGATATCTGCTCTAATTAGCTAGCTTTTTCTTTTGTGAAAAGGTCAACAAAAGACCTTAATATGAATGGAAATCTACGACAAAGCAGAGGAGTTTTTTTTTTTTTTTTTTTTTAAATGAGCAGAGCCTCCAAAACCTACTGCTTACAACAGACACCAGGGCAAGGCACATCATAACTACAATGTCATACAGCACTGGAACAGAATGGCTACAGCGAGTCAAGGCCAGATATTCTGAAAGCTATTTGGATCCAACTGATTCATGATCTGGTTCATCTGCTGCTCGTGAAAACCTCTCCAGGTCTCGCACGCGCTACCTCTGCATCTTCAGTGCATCTGAAATGGCTGGTCCTTAAAAACACAGACCATCATCAAGTACTTGGATGACGGCACACAAAACTGAATTACAGACGAAACACAATAATTCCACAATTGATCTATGAGACTTACATATAGACCAAGACAACAAGATATTTTCTCATCTCTGCTAATCACAAAATATATTAACTTTGACAATGGACAGCCTACTAAATACCTGCCAGGTTCAATTCAAACTAGGAAACACACAAATGTGCTTGAATAAATAATGATCAATGTTTTATTTTCACTAGTTTGGTGAAACATGTAACAACATTTGTTTTTTTTTTTGTTTTTTTTAAACTTCACTTTATTCACACCAAAATCAATATGGGAATTGTATTAGAAAAATTCTAAACAGAACTTTGACGTCAAGCCAAACTGCTCGAACAGTGGACCAAACAAAGCGCTTTTATATCGTATTGCTTATTGGCAAACAGCTCCATAAAGCAACCTTCTTTTTTTTTTTTTTATCTCAAAGAAACTCAGTTATGGTTAACATGAGGTTTCTGGCAGTAGGCTACGCTGTGAAGATCATAACGCTAAGACCAACATTGGGCCGACACTGGAATGATACAGGTTTCATAACTATTAAAGAAATGAATCACAGACTTGCATACAAAACTAACCCACAGTTCTTTTAAATGTGATTTTCAGTCACTAGAAATTAAATATAATCTACAGAATGCTCAATTCTACTTTGAACTGACTGCAAATATGACTATAAGTGGATGGTGGGATTAGCCTCTGTCTAAACATACTAATACAGAGCGAAATACAAATACATTGAAAAAAGAAACCAAAAATGTAATAAAAGGTGCTTTGACAGATTTTACAGAATCAGAAAGCCACACTATGCTCAGTCTAATTCGGCAAACCAAATTCTCAAAAATAAAACCAAACCAATAAATAATTAAAAATTCAAGCGCAGCAGGGCTAAAGTAAAACTATATCATTCATACTGTAGCTGATCCTGAACAGCTCCCATTTCCACAGTATATGTGCAAAAAGAAAAAAATATGTTATTATGCTATTTCCCAAATATCAGCACAGTAACATGGTATTCTTCGTAGCTTATTACTTGTATACAGACTAAAAAGGAGACTTCATCAGTGTAATGTAATCCATTAGTATAATATTTCCAATATTAATGTATACTGTAGATATATCCTGTATATTATGTAAGTCCTAGGGGACTGTAAAAAAAAACTATGCCAGAAAAGAGGACAGTGTAATAATAAGCAATGCTTGACTCATGGCTGGTAATTAAACGAAAAAACAAAAATTTTCAACACATTTCACTCACAATTGAGATTTGAGGAACGCTTGTGCCAGAAACATGCCATTACACAGATATGTGCAGATGGAAAAACAATCATATTTTAGTGCTAGCACCAGTGATATTTGTTAGGCACACACACAGACACACACACACATACACACAGTAAAGACAGTGTCTTGACTTGTCTGGTACTGGTGCAATTTTCAAGAGCTAACACACTCAATCCACCCACACACACTCAATCCACCCACCCACACACACACACACACCTATGCCCAAGCTCTCACAGGTTAGGTTACATTGAGTCCTGGGTGGGCCCATCTGGAGTATTGGTGGGTGGCTGCAGGCCCTGAAGGAGCAGAGGGCTGAGTTTGGAGAGCAGCCCGGTACGGGGCAGAGCCTGCAGGGAGGGGAGCAAGGTGGAGAGGCTGGGGGACTGGAGGGAGTACAGACCTGTCATAGTGACGGAGGCCGGGAGGGGACAGGAGCCCGCTGCACACACGGAGGAAGACGAGGAGGACGAGGAGGAAGTGGGTGAGAGTGGGGGGCGGGAGGGTGCGTGGCTGTTGCTGGGAGACCGTAGGATGGAGTGGTGGTGGGGGGGGCGTCTCTTCTCCTGAGGTTTAGGGTCTACAGAGAGGGAGACACACACACACACACACACACACACACACACACACACACAAACACACACACACACACGCCCCAGCTCAGAGACATGCAGGGATCGGGGATCAGACTAACACAAAGTGCCCTTCACATGAGCCATGTACTGAGACACACATGTTGTTTAGATACTCTTGGTACGCCCATTAACGAGTCGTACGTCAGAATCTGCATGATGGAAAAATATGCAAGTGTGGGAAAATGATTTTAGTATGTTTTCCGAATTTTTCTACCCAAGAAATCAAACAGGGCTCATCTGAGTAACACTAATCTGTAAAGGTGAAAACATGCATGCACAGACAGCGGTAGCAAGAGTCATGCAGGGGTCATACTGATGTTCCAGGCCACAGACATCCAGGGCATTCACTTATTTGTTCATGTCTCTGAAATCCAGCTAACCCCAAACCTGGGACCAATTTTACATCACCATCACAATAAACCTAGTTAATATCAACGACGGTTCATTTACGGGATAGTTCCGGTGCCGCCGGATGTCCCTCACTTTCTGCTTTCTTTGTGTTAACTTTAAACTCTGGTCGGATTGCGCAACATTAAAGATGCCGTAGGTAAGTCTTATAAAACTAACTTTCTGTCATTTTTGCTGAAACTGACCCTATGTTCCAGTAGAACTACATGAATTATGTAATTAATAAATCCAGCTCCTCTGGCACCACCTACAGCCTGTAGTGCGATTGGCAAAATTCCACCGCTCCCGGTTGATTTTCTCCAATCAGGGCCACGGGGGTGTCTATCTGCCTGTCAATCACTGCTCAGGCACGCACACGCATATAATAGCATTCTCCCCTCCCCCTTCCCTGCGCACGAGCTGCAGAAATGTTTCCCAAAACATGGGTGAATGTTGTGGTGCGTTCTTTTTGTCCACCGAAGTCGATCTACGAGTCGTTTTCCGGAGTTATGAACCGGAAGTTGCAAAAAGAACGCCCCCGAGGTCGTATATACGACTCGTCAAGTCGTCTGAACTTAGAGGACCCCGAGTTCACCCTTTAAAGATGGCTACGTTGTGCATCACACGTAGTAAACATTGTGGTTTTCTACAATTTTAAGCACTTTTGTCTTTGTTGTAACCAAATGAAGAAGTCGTACACATAGCACTGTATACTGCTACCTATAGGCATGTCGCTACAGTCTTATTATGAGTTAAATACCGCCTGATTAGTTATTTTGTAGCTTGTGCAGCTGAAATTGGCTAGAGACGCTCGGTTGCTATATGACAACAATAGCCGAGTCTTGAGCAGAAAGCAGAGCAGTAGCCTACCCGCGGTTATTCGTTTTTCGACACGGATGTGACGTCACGTTATCTTTCACTTGGTTATTAGTAGTCAAAAGTCCACAAAGCTACGTTGGTGAGGATAATAGTAACGTTTGCACAGTGGTCGGTCTGATATGATGCTGAAATGGCTAACAGTAGCCTGCATCGTTTTACTGTTGGTGAGTAAAGTTAACTTTGTGTTAGTGTTTAGTTATTGAAAATGTTGTCTGACATGCCTGGCAGTTGTGTCAAACTCCCTTGTGTGGGAGGGGCTTAGGTGACGGTTTGGGCTTCAGCAGAAAGGGGGGAGGGACTGAGAAGTTGTCAATGTTCAAATTTGTTGGCAAAGTCTTGGATCTTCACAATCCAACCTACAGCAGCTTTAACCGGAACCTCTGAGCAAAGTTACGTGCTGAAAATGGCAAGTTTTAAAGAAAATTTGGATCATGCAACAAGGCAGGCAGGCCTGCTTGGTTCATTCTGTGAATGACTGCAAAGATTTAAAAAGAATATGTTTTACGGCATTTCCTCTCTAACTGGGACGTTTTGGGACCGATTGGCGGGGATTTGCTATAGACGAAGTACACACGGCGATCCACTGGTAAGAGCAAATTAAGTTTAATCATGTATCCAGCTAATTTATATAGCTCACGTTACTGTATTGTGTGAACAGTTGACTTCATTTAGATTAGATTAGATTCAACTTTATTGTCATTGTGCAGAGTACAAGTACAAAGACAACGAAATGCAGTTTGCGTCCAACCAGAAGTGCAAAAAGAGCAGAAAAGTGCAATGCGTTATACAAAGTATAGACAGGTATAGACAGGTGGTGCATAGGCAGGACAAGAAATATAGTGCAGTGTAGACAGTAGTACACAGTTGCTTTACAGAAGGTGGTTTAGATAATATAAATTAAATATAAATATGTGCAGTGTATTAGCAGTTACCTTATTAAGAGCAGAATAAATATGCTATGTAATATGAGCAATGTATGAACAACATGTACAGATATGTGCAATGTAGTAGCAGTAACATTATAGTAGTAAGAATAATATGGACATATGCAGTGTATTAACAGAATATATTATAAGAAAAAAATGTATTATTGTATGTGGCGTTTTCCTTTGTGAGCTGCAAATGTTCCACCAAACAAGTTCCTTCCCGAGACCATTTTGCAGCCGCCCAGGACGATTGGGATTGGTTTAAAGAAATGCAAACAACCCCTGACCCTTTTTTTCTCCTATCCAGCAGTGTATGCTCCTGTTGCCAGACCTTCCTCGGCAGCGCTGTGGAGATAGGTCTGGCAATGCGAGACTACAATAAACCTGAAGCCAACAGTCACACAGGCACGGACACAGTAGCCTTTCTTAACAACTTCAACAGCAGAAAGAGAGGACTGTAGCAAGAAAGAGAGAAACAAGATGACAAATGATGTGAGGTGATAGAAAATGCCAGCCAGCAACACAGAAGCAGACGGCAGAGAGATCAACTCACCCCTGACTGGCCCCAGGGTCTTGTTGCCTCCGCGTCCGCTGCCGTGCGTGCTGTTGTGCTGTGTGTGAGTTCGGGGTGGGGGGCAGCCAAAAGTAAAGCTCGGGGAGCTGTGCATCTTTGGGGAGGGAGTCTGGCTGCTGCTACTGTGGCTGTTGCAGCGAATACGACTGAGGGTGTTCTCCGACGCCGAGCCAGACAGACAGCTGCTCGGAAAATCAAGACAAGCACAGAAACCCGTGACCCAAATGTAACATGTGACAAAGGAACTAAGGGAACTGAAGCGTGTAGTCTTTTTTTTTTTTTTTTGTGGTTTAATAAAAGAGATGTAAACTCACTTGTTGAAGCTCTTTGGCGGTGACGCCTTGCTGCCATTGTGGTGTATTCTTGGTGGAGGCTGAGCGTGGATATGTGTGTTCAGGCCTTTGGTGTTGCGGACGTGCTTGAGGATCCAAGCTCGAAGGTTCATCAGGCAGCTGTGCTCCGACAGCACCAGCCGTGGCCAGGGGTTACACTCTGCCATATCCAGGGCTGAGATAGCCACGGCACGCCCCACCTGATGCACAACATCCACTGGTTTACTTCACAAGGTATGGGTTTGCATGCAGCTATCGCATATCAAAAACACAAATGTGCAGCTATTGTGGAATTATCGGTTGATGACGAGGAAATCAACAGCTTGAGATGCAATGTGTTGAAAAGTTATTCATTCATGTACTCCAGAAACCTGCGATCCTTAAAGCGTAACTTTCGCCCCAAACGCAACCTAGGGTCTTTTTGTGAATGCACCCAAGTCTTTTTTAAGTCACTTAAGATTCACCGTATTCTCGTTTTCGGTCAAATGGCCTTTAGAATGGGAGAGCTAGGGCCACTACTATGATAGCATCAAAATAGCTATTTTTAAAGCACTAAGAAGGCTCGACACAACATGAAACTTTGCTGGAAGTATCACCAGGGGCTCTACACGTGAACTCCAGCATTGAGAACATTGTTTGTGTACACAGAGTTTACTAAAAAGAAAGGTTTTGAACAACTCACTTTAGCAGTCGTTGTTTACGCTATCCGCCATCTTGTTATAAAAAGTGTCGATCTCCGAATGCAACGTAACAGGAGAGTAAAGACGGAAAGTTCCCAAAGCTTAGTTCCATATAAATGCACGGATAATTTGTTGTTTTGTCATCAGTGAAAAACAACATTGACATTGTAGTTGAAAAAGGAGCCTCATAAAAGAATGACATTACCTCCTATGGAGTCCATTCATTCGCACTCAAAGATCGACTCTTTTTGACTGGCAAGATGGCGGATAGCGTAAACGACTGCTAAAGTGAGTTGTTCAAAACCTTTCTTTTTAGTAAACTCTGTGTACATAAACAATGTTCTTAATGCTGGAGTTCACGTGTAGAGCCCCTGGTGATACTTCCAGCAAAGTTTCATGTTGCGTCAAGCCTTCTTAGTGTTTTAAAAATAGTGATTTTGATGCTATCATAGTAGTGGCCCTAGCACTCCCATTCAAAAGGCCATTTGACCGAAAACGACAATACGGTGAATCTTAAAAGTGGCGCATCCGTCCTAATTATGCTTTTAAACGAAGGTTTGACTCAGGTACATTCACAAAAAAAAGGTTGCATTTTGGCGAGAGTTGCGCTTTAATCAAAGAATCACATTCCCCTCTGAATGAGAAGGAATACTTGTACAGAAACCACTCTTGTTTTCCTACCTGTTCAAATATTTCTGGAGTGTATTTTGGAGGGAATGATGGAGGTGGAGGGGGGGTTGCCCGTCCGTTGTCATGACAAGCAGGTGGAATGGTGTTCATGGTTTTTCCTGTGTTGTAGTTGCACTCCAAAGTGTAGCTGATGGGGACCCAATAACAGACACCAAAAATATACATTTAAAGCTTGAACACAAATTAGATGTTATGAGTTGACATCAGGTCATTTACATTCAAGTTAATGACTGAGAAAGAACTGTTACAGCAGTTGTTTTCTGCAAGTTTGATTTTACCTGACCCTTGTAAACTGCATTTTGACAGAGTTAAGCATGATTAAAAGCAACATGAAATATTTCTGTTCAACAGTGGGATTATCACTGTTCTCTACATTCCAGAAAGGCTTACTCTGACTCTCAGAGATAAAAAAAGTTAAAAAGTTATAAAATAGATTATTTTCTTTTTTTAAAAGGTCCCATAACATGGTGCTCTTTGGATGCTTTTATATATACCTTAGTGGTCCCCTAAGACTGTATCTGAAGTCAATTTCCCATAATTCAGCCACTAGAGCCAGTCCCACAATGAGCTTTCCTTAGTATGTGCCATTTCTGTGTCTGTAGCTACTGAGGAGGAGGAGGGGGGGCAAGGTGGAGGGTGGGGGTGTGGCCTTGACCAACTGCCACTTTGCTCGTTTAAAAGCCATGATGTCTCTCTCTCATGGGTGGGCTAAATTCTCTGGGCGGGCAAAGCAGAGAAAGGGGAGGTAACCTTGCTCCTTATGACCTCATAAGGAGAAGATTCCAGAACGGCCCATCTGAGCTTTCATTTTCTCAAAGGCAGAGCAGGATACCCAGGGCTCGGTTTACACCTATTGCCATTTCTAGCCACTGGGGGACCATGGGCAGGCTGGGGGAACTCATATTAATGTTAAAAAAAATGTTCATGCCATGGGACCTTTAAAAGCTGCATATGTGCTTTTTGAGCGGACAGCCATACACATCAACTGTTGGCTTTCGGTGAATTCATTGAAATCTGACCTGTGAAGCAGCCCTATGGCCTTGTGAATGGCCACCCGCCCGCTGCCTTCTTTAGACTGACCATCTCTCTTGTCTCGTGCATACATGTTTTTCTCAGAGAAGTTACAGCCCAGGAAATCAAAGTGGGCAGAGTTCACCGCGATCAGCCTCGGATACAGCATGTTCTCTACCTGCAGAGAGAGAGAGAGAGAGAGAGAGTGCACAGGAACTTAGATGTATACACAAAGCATAGTACCGCTTGTGCTGTGGCTGCCGTATGGAGATAAACAAATATGTCAAGAACAAGATTCCAAACAACTCAAAAAAATAAAAGAAACTAATTGCTAAAAAAATAAATAAAAAATAACTGAATCTTTTTTGACAATTTTCCATAAACACTGCAAAAGGAGGGCGAGTATATTTTATAATTTTTACCTGCTGGCTCTCGTCAGAAAGGTTATTTCCGTACATGAAGCATCCCCGTTTAGAGGCATGGCCATGTAAGTCCACATAATATGCCACGCCCCCATCCTGGGGTGGAATTGCTTCCTGTTCCTCCACCTGTGGTACTGTTACCTCTACAGCAACAGGAGCTACAGTCTCCGGGGAGCTTGATGAGCTGTTCTGGTCCCCCCTCCCCATCTCTGTGGTGACCCAGCCGTTTTCCTCCATCACCATGGGAACTTCTGGCAGCGCGGGATTTGCATCCTTCTCTGCATTTCGTTGGTTCAAGTTGACTTCAAGGGCAGTGAAGGGAGGGGACTGATGCTGATTGGCGGGTCTGATGCTAAGCGGTGGGGTCTGCGGGTGTGGGGGGCTGTTAGAGCGATTGCTGGACTGTGGATTGTGCAGGCGGTTGTGTGTGTGGTGGTAGAGCAAAAGTGTTTTGGCTGCATAGATGGAAGGGTGCAGCTCAGGGCTGGGGTTCAGGTATTGTCTGTTCAAGTTCACACCCCTGGAATCAGTCCTGCAAACAAGAGACAGGTTACTGAAAACACTGTTTGCTGATACCCTTAATACATCACTGTCTGAGACACAGTGCTCCAGGATTGAATCGCATCTGCTGAAAGGGTCAACACGTGACATCCGACCTGGCTCTTCTAACCTTTGCCTGGCCAGAAGTCTGTTTACATGCAAGACATCCTGTCCTCTAACACACACACACACACACACACACACACACACACACACACACATATTATCACTGTGGTTAAATTATTAGTACGTAATGCTTTCAAAATACTGTAAAGTCAGGTGTAGGTGGAAAATCTGATTATTACAGCAACTAGGTAACTACAGTGCATGTAAATGCAGTCAATCATTTCCTTTGTAACCTGATTGTGTTACTGGCACAAGAAAAAAAAACACTGCCAACCAACTCATACAAACACCTAACTGCTGAAACTGTAACTGCACTGTAACTTAACTGCAGCCCTGCTACAGGCTGAGCCATATGATGAGAGAAAGCAAACTAGCTTTGTGACAACAATGGTGGCTCCGTGCAGCATGACAATACATGACGCCACATTCCCAAGCCCTATTGACAGAACCTTTCAAAAACACATTACTGGAGAAACAGAAATAGAACATTCTTACATATCATGTCAAATCCAACATTTACAAGCGACAACGCGTGCATATATCAATGCAAAACCATGTAACCAAGACAAAATATAACAAACAATTCAATTGCAATTCGTACCTGTAGTGCCCACGAACGACCCCGTCGGGGTTTAGCATGGGAATGAGCTTGAACACAAATATTTTTCGAAGCACATGAGCACGAGGGTCATCTCTTCTTAGGATAAAGTTGAGGAAACCGTTGAACACAAAGGATGAGGGAGTCTCCCCGGGGTGCACTCGGCTGCTGAGAAAAAACACCTGCAAACACACGCAGCCACACAAGGGCCCACGGTCGGCTTCACTGTTTTGACATTACCAAAGAGAATACTGATTATGTGTTTATGTATGACTGAGCGATACCCTTTTGCTGGAGAAGCGGTGTGGTCTTGGAGTGTTGGCGTCGGGAAACAGCTTAGGCAGACGGGGTTCTCTCTCATGTTGCATCCCGTTGCAGTTGGTCACAGTGATCAGGTCCACCCTATTGCCATCTAGTGAGTGGCACAGCAACTCCCTATGATAATACACACTGTCTGGTTCACTGACGGTGAGAGGATGGAAATTGGTGGGAGAGAAAGTAAGAAGTTGTAAAAATTAGAAGGGCAGTATAAACAATAAATTAAAAAAAGCCAAACGTTTCAAACTACATGTATTGAGTTGTTTTAGAGGCGTCTCTGTGTGTGTTGCGCTTTACCTGCTCGGACTGAGTTGAGCAGCATTGGGGTAGCTCTTGTCAAACTGCTGCAGCATCTCCTGGCACTCACTATAAGAGAACGGGAAGCAGAAGGAGAAGTAGGTGGTCGCTCCTCTCGCCTCCAACAGCCGGTGAGTGAATGAGAGGATGAACTGGTTATCTACATTCTGCAACACAAGAGAAGACAGAGACATATTATGAGTAAGATAATAATAGCTGTCAGAAGCCAGCTCCTGATGCCCACATCCTCTCCCTGACCGCCTCAGGATGTCTAAATACCTCACATGTTGGTCTGTCTCGGATCCTTTCCCATCGGTTCTTGCCAGGTAAGGTGCGTACGAGAGGAGCCATGCCCTGGCTGTAGAGCTTCCTCTGGTTGTTCATGTTCATCACATTGATTTTCAGTATCTTCCCAGGTGCGGCTCCCCTCACGCTGAAGTAAAACCATGATCTGAAACACAAAAGCATGATTTTGGACTACCTAAGTCCCTTTCACACAGCCTGTTCAAGACAGAGTTGTTGCACCTTTAAGCCAGCAGCAGAGGTAGTCACAGAGGCGCAACAGAGCCAAACCAAGGTCTTTGTGAAAGGGACAGCCGGCATGGCGGGACTACATGCAGTAATATGGCCAAGTCTACCCACAGGCAGGTCAAAAAGTGACAAAGCAGCGTTCCGAGTAGCCAAAGTTATTAATAACTTAAAGAAACATTGCGTGCGTCTCAAAGACATAGACACACGCACGGACTGCGGCCGTCTCTGTCCTTCTCTCTACCGACAATTATGCTGCAATAATGCATAAAGTTTGCTATTCGTGTGCCAGGTTCACGTGGTTGATGAACGGTGCGGATCAACTCACACAAACTAGACACAGACACTGTTGTGTTACGGCATGCTACGTGAAATTATACACTGGGGCAGCATTATGCTGCCTTTGCTTGGTTCTGTGTGAATAAACAAAGCCGACATAACGGCCAGACCTTCATTGCGGCGCTTTTTGGAATCTCTGTGTATCTCTAGTGTAAGGGTTGTGTGCAGAAAGTAAACACATTTATCTACAAAGAGGTATTGCTAATGACTTTTGCTGTCCTCTCGTGTGAATAACGTCAAATACTTGCTACATAAGCAGAAGGTTTTTTTTTTTTTTTTTTACCTGTTTCCGTTCTCATGTTCTGTGCCACCGCAGTCTGGCTGCGTCCACACATTGAACTCATAATCAGGGGTAATGTTTGGCCCTGAGAGGGCACTCCCACCGGGAGCTACATCGGTAGGAGGGCTGGAGCTGCCCTTCTCCACCTTCTCCACACGTGCCAGGTTCCCTGAGTCAAACTTGGAGCTGAAGACAATATTACCAAAGCGAGCCTCCATGGTTCTGGACTCTGGCCTCTGGCCTCGGACTTTTCTCCCCTCTAGTTCTTCGTGAGGTGCCAGTCAGAGGTCTGACATAGACAGCCTGGAATGAAATCAGACAAACACAATTAAATTTACTATAAGAAAAAATATATAAGGAAAGAAAAAGATGTGCTTCTGGGTGGAACATCCAGTAAAATAACAAAAATACAAACAGCCCCTCAGTCTTGTATGTGTATGTGCCTTGTATTGCAATGATTTCGGTTTTTGGTGTCATTATTCATTTAGTCACTGTTTTGTCCATAGCTTTGTCACACCCAAACAGCATGCATCTTGCTGGATGACATGAGCAGGCCACTACATGACTGATCATATTGGAAATATCGTGAAAGGGACTGTGACTAGTAAAAAGTCAAATGTCTCTAGTATTGAGTAGCCATACTGCCAGTTCTAGATATTTGAAATTGCATGTTGTAGTAGTAGCCTATCATACATTTGGGAGTAATATCTTTGTTTTAGAAAAAAAAAAGATAACTCTAAACACTAATTAGGAAATATATATTTGACTGAAAATAACGACGAAGGTAACGTTACATGGAATTCATATTTCAGATCAAAACGGAATTAAAGATATTTAAATTAAACTAAGGGCAAAACAGGTTATCGTTTTTTTCTGGTTAATATGTAGGCTAATTAGAGATATCATTTAGATGAAAATGAAAACTTGCTTAAATGCATAACAGCGACAACCTGAGGTCCCTAAGGAAAATACAACCATAGCCAGAGTGTATACAACATTTTCTACAGTTACAACGCAGTGTACCACTGGCGCAGATTCATTGTTGCATGCCTATCATTTATGACAACATGTCTGCACCATAGACAGTAAATAAGAAGGTCTGCACCTCTGTCCTGCGGGATAAAACAATGGCTGCTGTTTGATTTCAGTACCAGAGCAATAACAACAACAGCTGACCGAGATCTAGCACGCAGTAAGGGGGTGTGAAGTAACGTTATCAGCTAGAAGCTTTACAGTCGGTTCACAAGATGCTTTCGTTAAACACTATTTAAATCATCAGCAAATGCTAGCTTATATTTACTACTATGCTAGTCTTAGTGGCCACTGTCATAACGTTACCGTTAATGTTACACACTGCTAATAACGCTAGCATACGTTTCTAGGCACTGAGGCTAACTAAGCTAACGTTACCGAACTGACGTTAGCAGTCGTTGCTCGAAACGACAGTATTTTTAGAAAATAGACGGTTTTCCACCGTTACACTGTTAATACATTGTAGCTGCAGCAATGCTTTCAGGTGACAAAATGAATTTGCAGTCTTACGAGGCTATTGTCGTTCGATGTCCATTTTTGTTGTCATCGTCCTTCTTAAGCCTCAATTCATTGCTCTGGATGCTGCGTTCAGGTTTCTCTGTAGAAATGAACGCTGCCTGGAAACGTTTCGCTTTTTGTTACAGTAACAAGTAGTGCGATGTTTTTTGTTATTTACGGGCTCCAAATGACAAGAGTTGTAGTAAAACAAGTTTGTAAAAGTAACTGATATTAGCAGTCAGAGACAATAAGAACCATATTTACATTTATACACGCACAATTTTACTCTTATCAAGTGACCAACATTATGGTTATGATGCTATTCAGACTCGTGGTGGACCTGCAGTGCAAAATACTTACAGAAAGCAAAAAATAAATAGTAGCTTATAATTATATTATATATTATAATACTTATAATATTAAGTATAAAAATAATAATAAATATATAGCAATGAAACAAAACAAATCTCAGCAACTATGCACATTTTGCAGAATAAGGCCTACCTTTGTGATGTATTTGTGTTGATGTTTAACTGAACTGCTGTGTTTAAATACAGAAAATGGTAAAATACTGTAGTATGGAAGCCACTCTTGGGACTTAAGAGGGCTTAATTATGTCAGTGTGGCTTAGGCTAATTAGCTCAAGTAAACAAAAGGTTTGGACTTTGTCCGATTATGAAGCAGTTGCTTGAATAGGTAAGTCAAATAGTTAGATATAGGTCTTGCATCTATGTTTTTTTGTTTTTGCTATATCTTGTTTCTGTGATTTATTCATCATCACCAATTGTTTGAACAATTGGCTTCCCTGACAGCCTGATAAAACCATGTTTTTTCTTTGGACTTGGTGGTAAATTAGTTACAGACTTGGTATGAAATGACCTCCTCAGTTTGTCAGATAATCTATATAACCCTATCTCTGGCACTTACAATGCAGATGTGACACCTACAGTGCATTCAATTACACACTTTTGCTTGCTTATACAATCATCCATGGTGGGAGATGTTAACTTAGAAACAAGCTGTAAACACAACACTGACATATAAGTTGATATGGTGAACTTTTTAGCAAACTGTTGCCTGTTTACACATGCGATAGACACAGAGCATTCATTTGAAGTAATTTCTACGGAGTCTGGTCACCTGGCACGTTAGTTTAATATTCACCCTCTTAGTTCTGTCATGTTCTCTACCATCTCCTGTGAAAAATATCTGTCCCTTTAGCTGAATGCTCCATTATGTTTCCGTGTTTTCTTTACTAACTTTGTCTGTAGTGTGATGCTGGGCCCGTAGCATGCAGTGGGTTTTTACTGAAAACAGCTGCATGCTGCAGTCAAAAGCATCACCACTGAGAGCAGTGAGATTGCACCAAAACAATGAGCTGAAAGTGTGCTAAAACACTCAAATCACTGTATAGCTGAGGGGAACTGCAGAGTCAGGTGATCGTTTTCTGTATTGTCGTCTCTACTGAAACCTTTCACATTACACGTAGTAATTTGACCAAATGTTGATATAAAAATATTGAAATATTTTCGAACTTACCTGAATCTGTAACTGAAAGCGTTGCAGGAAAGATCTTCCCATTTAGCTCCTATCATCTGGGAGTTCACTCATAGGGAAAATGATCAGTTTTCTTTATTACTCTACTGTGGTTTCCCCTTTTTATTAATGTGACTGTTTCTATTTCTTAATCTTTTTCTTATTCTATTTTTTTTGTAGGCTACAGAGTTACAGAGGAGATCCTCAGGCTCATGCCAAACGTTTATGATTTCAGACTCGCTTTGCAGACGATTATTTCGGGGACTGGTCCCCTTACATGATAATTACATCTGCACAAACCATGCAGTGGTGCAAAAATGATTACTTTACTTCAATCTCAATTTAGTATTCACTATTCACTCACAATTTGAAGTATTGAGTGTTTATGATGTGGGGAATAGTGAAGGAGCTCAAGAGTGGGCTTTCAGACAGAGCCATTGTTCGCTTTTCGTTACCATGGCTCATGTGTTTTAGTGTCTAATGTTGCCATGGGTATTTTGTTTGTCTTGTCTACATTTGGTACCAGGCAACCACCAGCCCAATCACTATTTTGCAGAAATAAACACAGGTTTACTTAAAGGAGACAGTTCACCCCAAAATCAAAAATACATATTTTCTCTAGTGCTATTTGTATTTTTGATTTTGGAGTGAACTGTCCCTTTAACTGTATAGCTAGCACCTTTCTCACAAAGGTGTCTATGTTGAGTCATCTCATACAACATCAAGGAAAAATTGAACTTTCAATTCAATTTTATTTATAGTATCAAATCATAGAGTTATCTCAAGACACTTTACAGATAGAGTAGGTCTAGACCACACTCTAAAATGTACAAAGACCCAACAATTCCAGTAATTCCCCCAGGAGCAAGCATTTAGTGCGACAGTGGCGAGGAAAAACTTCCTTTTAGGGAGAAACCTCGGACAGACGCAGGCTCTTGGTGGGCGGTGTCTGACGGTGCCGGTTGGGGGTGTGATGAACAATGAACAATTAATAATAATAATAATAGAAAATCTCCTTTTCTTCTATGACACAATTACTTAGCAATCGGAAGATCAGAACAGGCATTATCCTTGATATGGCTAATGAGGTAGTTACCAGCTTGAGTAAGAAGTAAGCAGTTGAGTTGTTGAGATTTAACATGAAATACATGAACGCAGATTCCTTACACTGCTCACGTTTTAAAACGGTGAACATAGGTTTGTGTCTTTTAAAATAGTTAGATGTTTAAAGTGATGGTTCGGAGTAATTTCACCCTAGGGTCCTTTGCACCACGACCTCGAGCCAAACACCCCCCCAGAAGCTTTTTTCACATGGGTCGAACATTGGGAGAGTTAGCGTAGAGTAGCGTTATCAGCTGAATAGCTTAGCGCAGGGGCTAACGGACCCACGTTTGTATCTCGTAAGTTACCCCACTAATAATGCCCGAAATGATACCAAACTTCTACACTAGTACAAATAGGTTATGCACTCATAAAACGATGGATTGGAAAGTTTGTAAGTTCACCAGAAGTTTATGAACACTTGCCTGCTCTCTTCTGCTGCTACCTGCAGTTAGACGAGTGCTTAGGGCCGTCGACAAATTAAAACACAGAAAAGAGATACAACAAAAATATTTATTAATTTAATGATTAAATAAGGTAATGTCTCCAAACTTACCTCAATTATTACTCGTCTCCTGCTAGTTATACTACAGCACTTACTTAAAAAAAAGTTAAATTAAGTACTTAAATTAAGCATTCGTCTAACTGCAGGTAGCAGCAGCAGCAGCTAGCAGAAGAGAGCAGGCAAGTGTTCATAAACTTCTGGTGTACTTACAAACTTTCCAATCCATCGTTTTATGAGTGCATAACCTATTTGTACTAGTGTAGAAGTTTGGTATCATTTCGGGCATTATTAGTGGGGTAACTTACGAGATACAAACGTGGGTCCATTAGCCCCTGCACTAAGCTATTCAGCTGATAACGCTACTCTAGCTAACTCTCCCAATGTTTGACCCAGGTGAAAAAAGCTTCTGGGGGGGTGTTTGGCTAGAGGTCATGGTGCAAAGGACCCTAGGGTGAAATTACTCCGAACCATCACTTTAAAGTTTATAATGAATTGATTTGGACTAGTATCCATCTTCGTTTAGTGATGTTACACGCTGTAGTGTGTGACCTGCTTGAAATATCAATCAGTAATCCCTTCAACTACAGTATGACTATTGGTAAAACAGGAAATATGATTGATGTAGTACGGTTCCAGCCTGTGAAATCTGTTACCATCGTTGTGTCTCTTATGTTTCAAGGCATTACATTCAGTTGCACACTACTTCAGCTACAGAGAAACAGCATTTTGAATGGTAAGTACACAGAGCAAAGCCAAGTTTAAGTAAAACTGGAACGAATGTAGACAATCTCATATCTTTGGGTGAGAATGCTTCTTATTCATGAACCCCATGTTTCTCGCTGGAGGAGAAAACAATTTTAATATTTTATTTCCACCTACTGTAGTGCTTTCTGAAAATGATGTTTTGTTCACTCTGTCAGGGTTGGCCTGGTGGAGTCTAAAATCAGACTCCTGGTGGGAAACATGGAGAGAAATGTGCACGATTCCCTGGGTCACATTCACTTCAGTCCTTCCCTGGATCCAGATCCAAGTAAGGACACATGATTTTATGGTTATATTTTAATTATGGCGGTAAGTTGCCTTGAGCATTAGCCTTTAACATAATGTTAGTGGTGCTATATATTTAATCTCAGTTTGCGGCAACAAAGTATTTGGTACTCATTGGCCCGTATTTCTGTTTCAGAGAGCGAATGAGCACAAGGTGGCGGACTGGACTTGTCTTTAATACGGAGGGCTCTAAAAACCTAAAAATAGACTTGACCTTGGAACTCCTGTCCTTCAGTGATGCTAGTATGTTTTATATTTTTGTACTTTTCTAAATTCAGTAGAAATTGAGCAATTTTGTGTGAAATTACAAATCATATTTTGTGCTGTTGCAGTCTACAGTCTGGCAGACAGCTTTAAGATATATGCAGAGGGGATGACCATATCAGCCACCTACGTGACCGGGGACAATGTCAGCTGGGAGATGCCTAAT
Source organism: Perca fluviatilis (assembly GCF_010015445.1). Classification (NCBI taxonomy): domain Eukaryota; kingdom Metazoa; phylum Chordata; class Actinopteri; order Perciformes; family Percidae; genus Perca; species Perca fluviatilis. The sequence continues at coordinate 12,884,755 of NC_053129.1, read as the reverse complement.
GCAGAATGCGAAAAGGGTCTTCAGTCCGAAACCGAAGCCCACAGTGAGCCGTCAAATCTCTGCCACACTACCAGATAGTCACACGCTATACCAGCCAAGGCCAAAGCTGACAAGATAAGCTAAACCAGTTTTTGGATGTGAAAATGTCTTAACTATTGCTTTAACCATGCCAAGTACTTGTGGTAAGATGTGAATAAAAATGAATCAACCAACCAAGCCCATGCTACAGTTGTCACACAAAAAAACAAAAAATATTCCTTCTTCTGTACAGGAATCAGTGTCTGTGACTAACGGCTCATCTGTCCAAGCGTCCACACCCAGCAAAGCTGCTTCCCCCTCCATGAGTCCACGGGGCCACAAAGAGACCTGGTTCTCCCCAATCTGAAAGTTCTTATAACAAGTTCAAACCTGATGAGGAGCCAAACATGCTTGCTCTTGGGGGAACAGTCTCTGTAAATTATAGTGTGGTCTAGAACTACTTTATCTGGAAAGTGTCCTGAGATAACATCTCTTATGATTTGACACTATAAATGTGTGTGACCTCACCAAGCCCCAAGAGAGCCTGAACTCCTGAGCTTCAGAAGCCGACCAAGAAAGTCAGAATTGACCTGGTGTGCAAAACTATCTTCAGAGGTGTTCTGTTAAGTTGACATACACTATTAAATACAACTTCTCAGCTTGTACTGAGTCTTAAGAGACCTATTTGCTGCTCTGTCACACTGTTTATAAAATGCTGGTCTAAAAGACATTCATATTTTGTAACTTACCTCACTGTCTGTTCCCTCTCAGAGTCTGCCCACTGTTGAGCCACCAAGCCTGCTACATTTGTGAAACTTGCCATCAAAATTCAGAATAGAGAACCAGAATGGAAACTTCTCTTTAGTTCCTTCTAGTTGCACACACTTCTACTCTTTCCTACGTTGTTGCGTGCCTCATATGACAGACATCCTCACATGCAGTATTCATGCTGAGATTCGTAGAAGGCCTCTTGTAAGGTGGACTGATAGGGCTGGGCAAATGTCATATGTTTTCACCACAAGAGGGCAATGAAGCCTTTCTGCTGGCCTCTTCCTCAACCGTAGCAAAGGATTGGGCACACACAGACACATCGTTCAAAGACTCGTCACTTGGTGACAGCAAAAGCTGATGCATATTAGAGTTAAGGGAGCATCTTTACCTTCTGTAATCTTTTTATAAATGGCCGAGTCCTCACGGAAAGAAAATGAGGATTTTGAGCGCTTGCATTTTTCACCTTAATGTGTTGATTTGCAGAGCAGATATTAGTATTGAGGTGCTGATTAATAATTTTGTGATGCATTTGTGAGGATGATCTATCACGCTGTCCTTTAAAAAACGTATTTACTTCCTTTCCGTGCTGTTGTTTGATCGTTTTCCTGGAAGTGCTGTACCCAGAGGATAATGTTTTGTCAGTTGACCCGTGGGAGCTCTTTGCAGAGTGGCGCTTTTAAGTCATCTGCTGGCTTTGATTAACTGTAATTAATGACAGGGAGAAACAAACATCACTCATTATTGAATGGTAATTGTTTATAGGCCTTTTTGAATGAAGAGCATAATAACAAGTATACTTAAGATTTGAGTACCACAAAAATCACACTCAATCCAACACCATTAAATACACACGCTGCATCGCAGACAGCAAGATGGAACTGGTGCATTAAAGTGTCTAAAGCCTAGTTTTACATCATAGAGTCCTCTTTAACATATGTAAATAGCATTCACCGTAGAAAATATGACAGAATGCTACATTGCCTTATAAGGTCGTTTCATATTTTGACTAGATTTCCACCTTCTTCTTTGGCTTTTGATTTTTTTTTCTTCACCAAATGTAACATTTCTGACATTCAGTAATCCCACAATGCAAATTTGTGAACAGCACTAACCAATTAATTACATTAAATGGGCATAAGACGTATTTAATGCACCTGGGCCATCAGAGTTTTCTCATCAACTGATAATGTGAAGTGGTTTCTGAGTGCTGGAGGGTGAACAGGAATTAGATAGTTAGGTTGACCAGTTCTTGACCTCTGAAGTATGCATTCATTTTACATGAACTTGTACAGCAGTGTTGTACAATAAAATAAAAAAAGAGCTCAAAAGGTATTTTTTCCTGAGAAAAATAAGACTTGACCTTTACCTTTGATGGATTAATGAATATTAAATGACTTGTCATCATTCACGTGACATTTTTGAAATTTGGATAAGGAACCTACCACAAGCTTGCTTCTATTGTCTTTTGTTGAAATACAGTATCATTAGTCGGTAGGTATCCGTGCCAGACGAGACACCCAGATACCCAGCCATAGGGAGCAGACTCATAACATGGCCTGGTTAAGGGTTTTCTGTTGTTTGCATCCCAATCCGGTCAAAATTTCCCAAGATGTAGCTTGTAAGAACGTGTATGTTGTTGCTTAGGAACAGTTTTTGCTGTGTCCCCATGCAGTAGGTGGGCTCTTTATGAATATCATTACATATCCCCATTCAGGGGAGGCGAGGCATCTTTATCCCTTGCAGACCATGTTTATCGCTATTTTCACTCCTAAATTCGGGAGGGATGTTGCTCACTGTGGTTTTAGACCTTCATGTATTTACTGATAGATGCAGAGTAACTGCTGACATAAAGGAGAAGCTGAATAGGGAGACACACTTTTAAATAGTTATCGACAGCAAAGCAAGCCTATATTTTCTTACACAGAAACTGTGTACTTACATTTGTCCCTAATTAATCATGGACAACATTAGGACTTCATCCAGAGGTGTATCCACAGGAGGTCCAGTCTAGGGTACGGGGCTCCCCTATAGTTGTGGCCCCTCTTACTCCCGCCGCGTGCACTCTGTGTGGGGCAGAGGCTCAGGGCATGGCCCCCTGTCTTCCTGCTGGGCCTCCATCTGCTGCGGAGGTGGTTAGGTCCCCAGATTGATGGCAAGACAATGAGTTTATGACATGTGTCGTCGTGAGTGACAGAGGGCCTTGTCCCAACTGGGCCTCCTGACGACACACGGATCTCACATTTGCAGTCGGCACTATGCCAGGGCTAATGGGAGGAGTGATCCTCCTGCTGTGGAATGGGACTTGTAGTTTACAGCTGGCTGGTAATTCAGGACAAGGAGCAAATCTCTCTGGCTTCTGTCTTTAGACTCTTTGGTGGTACGTTAGCAAAGCCTTCCATTATGTGGCTAGATCTGAGCTAACGATAATCTATGGGTAAAAGCTGGTGCAGGCATCCATAGAAACTAACCTTCAATGCTGACTTCTGATAGTGTTGATACTTGCTCTGCTGCCAGTGAGCGCTACTATGCCTCCTCTACGGAGAGACGTTATGAAGGCTTCTAAACTGGTCTCTGAAGTTCCCCAGTTGACCCAGCAGCACTCCTTTCACACACACCTGTCAACACGCTGTTTCTTTCCACTTTGGTGGGTCCAAGTTAAAAAGAAATCGCTTCCTTCATCTCCCACTCCTCTCCTCCTCGCCCAAAACAGGATGATAAAAGCTAGAGTTTCACATCTGAGAAACTGCAACAATGCTACTGTGCCTTCAAAGGGGAAGATGCCACATTGTGAGATGACAGGTGTATTGATATGAAAGTGTTGTCTCCTTCCCGGGCGAGATCAGAGGAGGCCCGGTAGATGTGTGCTGTTATGTTGCTATGAGTGATCTGACCAGTATCGTGGAAGAGAGGTGTCATGGCGGACAGACTTACTGGGATGTGTGTCTGTGGCAGGTTAAAGCAAGGAATTTTGCTTTGCTCCCAACTGTCAGGATTCTTCTTTGGCTTAGCTGACTATCAGATAGTGTATGGTGCTGTAAATGACTTTAAATTACTGCAAATAGTAGTAAGCTGGCTCCAACAATAAATACTTCATTTATCAAGGTTATTATAAAATATACTACACCACAGTCAATACCAACAATGCAGATTTGATATTTGGTACACACAGTTTTGTTTTTTGGCATCTACATGCATACGCCTGAAACAGACAGTGTGGTAGCTAAACTTTCTACTTAAACTTTTTTGCCACCCATGGGTGACCTTTAGAGGGGTGTTACATGCTACTCTGTGAACTTGCAAGTCTTACTTTTATCCTATTCTTATTGTATATTTCCTATCATATAGTCGACCCCAGCAGTATTGTCTTTATTCTGCATTGGATTAATTGTAACTGTATGTAAATAAATGGAAGAGTTTCATTTGCAAAAAAAACAAAGGAATGAACCAAAACCAGTTTAATTGTATTACCTTGACTGCACAAAAAACATAATTAAAGAATAAAAACTGAGATATTTCTTTTGGAAAAAACCCTCCCATGCACTTTAAAATATGTATTGTATGTATTGTCTAAATAACATTGTAAACATTGTGAATGTTCTGTCATTTTTGTTGCAATATTTGAGCTGGTCAGGGGTTAATATAAGAAGCGAGGATGTCAGCGCGATGCCATCCTCTCTGATGGAAAACTTGACAAAATTCATCCCCCTTTTAAATCAAGCTTGAAAAAAGATGATACTTCATCCTATGATTTGAATACGGGTTGCCAGATTTAGGCTAGATTTAGAGAGAGACTGATTTAGTACACACATATGCAGATTTGATGGAACCTTGGTAATATCAGCGTAAATCAGATATTTTGGAGTCACGCAAAGATTACAATGCAACCACACAATTGCATGTGATATTCATTTAATAACCTTAAGGAGACTTCATGACAGCAACAAAAACACTATAAAGAGACAATAAGAAAAAAACTGACAACAGCTGATCAAGATAAACATTCTTTTTTTCTCGTGCTAATCTTGTATGGAAACTATACGTGACTCTTAATCGTGCAAATAAGAAGTACCTACTGGATTGTACTACCTGGCAGATAGTGGTCCATACACAGTGATTTGCAGAGCCCGCAAAGTATCCAGGGAGATGTAAAGAAATTGTTTGTCCTAGATGTCACTCTGTCAATATTGAGCAATGTGAGAGAGTGAAGCCTTGAAGAAGATAGAAGGAGAACACATGGGAACACACAACACTGTTTGAGAGTTAATGAGCAAAAAATGAAAATATTTGCTTAGTGATTCTGACAGAATAAAATATTGTCACTGGCATGGAAGAAACATAAACATCTTACATATTCCCCTCCCGACATAACAGTTTGACCTGAAGTTTGAATTGAAATGTTCTCTAAGAACTTCACAAGACTTTAAATGGAGTTATGTTAATGATCATACACGTGACTTAGTTTATATTGACAGGTGTAAATCACTGTCACTTGTTTTCTTTCTGGAGAAAATCATCTAATGTGTACTGCTACTGTAAATATGCAGTACAGTCACATTAAACAGTGTGGAGAGACATCCTGACACAAATCAGAAACATACACATGGAGACCTTGTGCTATATTTTTTCACAATACACAGTAAACGCACAGTAAAACACCCTCCATGTGATGTGGCTTTGATTTCCTTTTGTCACAAGCTTGCTTTTTACATAATTTTAGCACATAGCCAATCTCTTTCCTGCTCACTGTTGCTGCAACCAGCTAACTTTGCCACCGTGTTAAAAACAAAGCTAGCCAAGTTAGCAGCAGCCACAAATTAATCAGCATCTGGAGTCAAAGAAGTCCAGTGTGCAAGTGTGTAAGCATGCAACGTTCAGCTCAGCACTGAACCCACTGTATTGCTCCCAATTTAAAAGCAACCTTAAGGATGTTACTGGGGTCTACGGACAGCATAAGCACAACATGGAAGACCACCTGTTCCTGGATGGCACCCTGCCACTGCTCTCTGTCTGCCTGCTGTGGAGGCTAGCTACCCACTGATGAGGAATTAGAAAGTCATTAAGGAACACAAATAGCAGGATGGCACAGTCGCAGCCAACTCCAGACTAAATGTATGTCTTCATTTATAGACTCATGGGGAAAAAACTAACTTTACATTTTGTCATTATTGACGATATTTACATTTACAATGTCTTTCATTATATCTCACGTTTGAGATAATGTCCTTCAATGTAAATAATGATATGAAAAGTAAAATTAAAATTCAATTTAGGTCAGCTTGAATTCATGTTCGTTACAAAAGATGCCAATACTAAAAGAAATGCACGGTGGTTTGCAAAATAACCAGTACATATGGCTGCTTGAAAACAGTTTCACCTTAATGCACACAACGTGATGGTTACTCCAGTACCTCCATGATCTCACATGAAATACACCCAGGGCCTGAGGATAAGATGGAAGCTACAGAGATGCAGTCATATCCCCGTAGGTTCCTAAATACTCCTTGAGTCACAGACTGAAGGAGGAATCGGTGAACGGTGCATTTCAACAATGCTGTCAATAAGAAAAAGACTCGACAGCCATGCAACAGTAGCTGCTCTGTGAGGCTGTACTAAGGCACAGTGGTGCTAGGAGCTAAATGCTAATGACAGAATGCCAACATGCTTGCAGTACGTGACAATGCTAACATGGTGATGTTTAGCAGGCATAATCTCGTCCCCATTTTAGTTTAGCGTGTTAGCACGCTAACTTTGCTAATTAGCACTTAGCAGGTACTTAGTCATAAACCAAAGTATTGGACAAATTAAAATTCTGCCGTGGTGATAGATGAAAAGTCAGGGGATCACCAACGTGAACATGAATGTGTGTACCATGTGTGAAAGTTCCCACAATGGCCTTTCCTCCCTTTGTCAGTATGAGGCCTTGGGCCTCCAGGTGCATCTGGCTAACAAGTCACATGCTATCCTTAAAGATGCAGTAGATAAGTCTTATAAAACTAACTTTCTGTCATATTTGCTGAAACTGACCCTATGTTCCAGTAGAACTACATGAATTATGTAAAAAAAAAAAAAAAAGACAGCTCCTCTGGCACCTCCTACAGCCTGTAGTGCCATTGGCAAAATTCCACCACTCCCGGTCGATTTTCTCCAATCAGGGCCACATGGGTGGTCTATCTGCCTGTCAATCACTGCTCAGGCAGACGCATATATAGCGTTCTCCCCCCTCCCCGCGCACGAGCTGCAGGAAAGTTTTCCAAAACTCTGTGAAGTGGCTTTTCAGAGGTGGCGTGGCTGCAGGATTTTAAAGATCTGAAGAACGATGCAGATGTAGACACATTTCCTCTCAACAGGTAACATAATTACCATGAATGATTTATCTTTCACTTGGTTATTAGTAGTCAAAAGTCCACAAAGCTACGTTGTTGAGGATGATAGTAACGTTAGCACAGTGGTCGGTCTGATATGATGCTGAAATGGCTAACGCTAGCCTGCTAGAAAGCATCGTTTTACTGTTGGTGAGTAAAGTTAACGTTGTGTTGGTGTTTAGTTATTGAACATGTTGTCTGACATGCCGGCCGGCAGTTCCGTCAAACTCCGTTGTGTGGGCGGGGCTTAGGAGACGGTTTGGGCTTCAGCAGAAAGGGGGGAGGGACTGAGAAGTTGTCGATGTTCAAATTTGTTGGAAAAGTCCTGGCTCTTCACAATCTTACCTACTGCAGCTTTAAGATGCACTTCTTTACCAATCACACATTGAGGCCACAGTGGGGCAGTAAGTCACTTGAGCCAGTCCAACTAAACCCAGCTCGAGATACAGTTCATATTTCTGACATTTTAATTTAACCTGTTGTTTTAGGCTGCGGTGCTCTTGGTATCAAAAACTGCTTCATTTGGCTATCTCAAGTACCTTAATAGACCTTTTTCACAGTAGACATTTTAGCATTTAATAGGAGGATTATCATAGGGATAATTGATTAAAAACAACTGCATTCCATTTAGGTGAGCTAGTTCCAGGGTCCTGCTATTGTGTGTATTGTGTGTGTACTGTATATTATGGCTCATGGGACACATGATGGAACTGAGCCATTGTTAACTAAATCACCTGTGCTTTTTTCTGCTATAACAAGTCAAATGTCTGCAGTGAAATTGCATCCACAGCTGCTGCTGCTGTTGACCGTGTTGGGATAATGAGTGAGCCAAATTAGTGGGTCAAACTACAGTAACCTGACCCATTGTTTTCAGAACACCAGCATACACCTGTCCCTTTCACCTCACACAGTATCTTTGCCCCATGTCTCTCCCTCTGTGCCCTACCTTCAACCCTCCAGCACACACAGTTTGAAAACCTCGGGTCTGGACCAAAGCGGTGAACTGCAGGGCAACACACTCCATAGACGCATATCCCTAGAGCCACGCTGCTAGCATGGCTAAATAATTATGCTATGCTATGATTCAGTTCTTTAATTTCATTTTATAACCAATTTGAGCTAGATATCAATATGACATGCCTCCCTGGTGCCATCTGTCTGGGGCTCACTGGTCACACTATCCCTGTACAAGTGTTTGTGGTACCTAATTAAAGGCTTCAAATGAAGTTGCAAATGAAGTTTTTCAGTTGTCTCCACAGCTGGCAAGGCAGGCAGCACTGACTCTAGAGGTTTAACTAAAGGGCAACGAGGCCTGGGGTTTCCGGTGACGAGGTAGGTAACTCTAATGTCTGTAAAAGTTTGCCGGCAGCTAGATCTGTCTACGGTGTGGTGGATGTAGCACATAGAGCAAATAAAGACACATAGAGCTGTAGATTTTTGCTGGGAATGGATGGAGAAAAGTGGCAAAAAGAAACTGGTATGGTGTTAGATAAGATTTGGAGATGGGAAGAGGTAGCCCTTGCCAGTTCTAGTCTTTGGAACAGCTGTTAAAAATGTGGTACACTTACGGAAACACAATTTTTTCAGCCTACAACAGCTACTGTCACGTTTCCCATGGTCCTTGTTTTTAAAGGGAGATCCTTTATGAGACTTTGATTTGTGCTATCCAAGTGATTTCAGACAGTCAACACCCAGAAACGCAGACAGCTGCCTTTCTGAAATGGAAATCACAGCATAGAGTCTTGAATTGATCATTTCACAACACTTCTAGGAGGTGGTCCACCGACACTGAATTAGCGACTGACTCCGTGGGCTCGTAGAATGTTTGAGATTTTACATCCAAATGAGTTTTATTTGACTGTAGGCCTTACAGCTGTGAATCATAAAATGTCTACATATCCCAGTAAAATGTCCACGGGAGCAGTCACAGTTGGCCGTTGTTCAATTATTCAGTGCCTATGGAGCGGCTCCAGGATCGGTTTCAGTTTGACATTATAACCATAGTCCTGACTCTTTGCTGTTCATCTTAAGGAGAGCCTTGCTTATATTTGCACCTGAGCTGGATTATTTTTGAAATAGCACATTTTATTAGCATAATTTATACTTTCACATGGGTTTTCCCCTGAACTCTTCCAGTGGAGTATCTCAATTTAAAGCTGCACTAATCAACATTTCCATATCAGCAATAGATCAAATAACTAGAGTAATGTGAAAGCGGTTGATTGTAGTGACGAACCCACAGAGAATTATCAACCTATGCTGCAGCCCTCCTTAGCTCTATGGTCCGTTTTACCATCAAAACACAGCTCACTGTGTTTTGATGGTAGTAGTTGGGTCAGTGCTAATACTTGCTTGGAGCTGAGAATTGTTGTTGAGAAATGAACAGTCAATATGCAGCTTTAAAGCCTCACTCTTTGGGCAAGACAATGGCTCAGTCGATCGGTGGTGGTATCTCTGATTCATATGGACAGCATGTCCAGTAACTTCAGCAGACTGTGTCTGATCACTACATGATGAATGTCTGTTTCACTGAGGCCCTGAAATGCATCAAGTGCATCAAAGCCCTGTTCGGGCCGCACTGCTTGAGAGGTCAAGGCATATGGGAATCTGACAGATATCATGAACGCGGCTATAACTCCTATCTTTTACACTTAAATTCTGCAGCCATAATGCATTGCACTTGGAGAGTTACCCCAAGGCTCACTAGCCGCCTGAGTCATTGACACACCCAGTGTCTTCGACTGCACAGTCAATTACCCATCTACCTTTCATGGGCCAGGAGTAGAAGACAGGGAATGAGTTCATCCATGCATTCAACCTACGCCAGCCATGCTCCCACCAGAGGTGAAACCCATATGCAGACGGTAGAGACAAGAGGATATTGGGTTAGTTTTTTTTTCTTTCTATGTGGGGAATAAAGGTTAATAACAGTCCTTTCCTGTGTCATATTTGACATGACCAGTCATCGCAGTAATTACAATCATTACACGCCAAAGGATGTCTAGTTATCCCTCTTAAACACAGGCCGCACAAAGGAAATCAATTATTCAATCAGAGCTCTCCCATTCATCCCTGCCTGAGTTCACTTAATTTTGGGCCTGGGTGAATCTGCCGCAAATAAACCCCACGACCGGAGAAGAAAAGACGAACAGGCCCCTAATTTGTACCCTTTCAGGCGGTCAATCACTTTTCAAAGGAATGCAAGCTTATTCTGACAATCAGGCCGACGTGAATGGGAATGGGTTTCATCTGCTACTTTACATAAGTTATCTAGTGATAAAGAGGGCAGAAGAAGAGAGTGGGAGGGGGGGAGGGGGGGGGGGTTCTGTCGACAAGTGTAGCCTGTGGCCCCCTCCACTGTAACTATCAGCCCCCTCTCTCCTTTCTCTCATCCCCCCTTCACCTCATCTCTCACCCATCCTCCGCTCCTCATCTTCCCCGTGCCCACTAGGATTGGCAGCATGTAATTTAAGAGCATGGGCACAAAGACCAAATGCCAAGCCCATAATGGAAGCTGGATGTGTTCTGATTTAAATGGGCTTCTCTGCTCAGGGCCCAGGGCCTGTAATTAAGATCACTGGGACAAAGGCGAGGAGACAGTCTCACAATGCAGTTGGGACCTGGTTGAAGAAGAGGGAGAGAAAATATCAGCTCCTCCACCCAAAATTGGAAAGATGTTTGCCTTTTATTTTATTTTTTATTTTTTTAAATGGACACTTCAGTAGTTTCAATAAAAGGCATAGAAAGTTAAAATGGGGAACACATGGCTACAAATACTTGTTACTTCCCTGTGATGATCTGATGAATTTACTTGTGCCAGTGGTGTCCGTTCATTAAAACGACAACCTGGACGCGCGTAGTTGAAATTAGTCTCGGCTAACTTTCAAGGATCCACCGCAGTCCATGCATCTCTTTGATTGCGTATGGAGTACGACACGTTGCAAAGAGCAGCTTAACTTCAGAGAGAATTACTATTACCAAGCACTGACTCCATCAGCATTCCTGCAGGGGTATTTGATCAATCTGAATGATGAAAAGACTACGAGAGGCCTTCATATCCGGATGGAAGGCTGGAAGTCTTGTCCTCCATATCCATGCACCCTCCATCACTCTCTCCTGAGCGTTTTTTTTTTTTGTTCCCGAGGACACACTCTAGCTCCTAGTGCTCTGGGTGGTTGTGTGTTCAGACCTTTTTCCGTTTAATTAGATTTGTTAAAACAATTTTTGGAGTGCTTTATTCGGTAAAAGCTCTCAGGGGTTAATATCCGCAGAACACTTCTGTTCAGCTTCTTTTCACCAATGGAGCATAAATTATTTAAATTATTCAGAATTGTGCGACCTTTTATCTCACCCCCTTTGAAGGCAGCAAATTAAAAATGCAAATGGGCTAACTAATTAATATGCAAATGCATTCATTCCCAGTTAACAATTAGCAATTAAACCTGCAGTGTCTAGAAAGAGCACTGACAAAATTAGCAACTTATTTTTTCATTTGAAAAATAGTCAGTCCGGAAAGAAAAAAAAAAAATTGATTGACGAAATGACTTTTACTGACAACCACCTGCCTCGAAATAAACACAATTAATAGGATGTCATGTAGGAGACACAGAAATCGGAGGAGAGTCATGTCACAAACAACAGAAATGTACGTCGGTTTGGCTGCACGACTCGTATATTTCATAACTCAATCAAACCTTAATTGAAACATGAAAGTCTGCTATGTGATGTGTGGGATTTATTTAAGAGCAGGGAAGACAAAACACAGCCAAAAAGTAAGGCAGCCAGAGATACAGAGGAGTTAACACATTGCATAACACAAATTATTGCAGCTCTTTGTTTTTTTTTGTTTTTTTTATAGCTATGGTCAAATATCCAGAACAGAAAAAGACCAGCAGGAAACCATAAAACACAGAGAGCTGTCAAACTGTTTCCTATTTCCTCCAACACGCTCAAATGCAATCTTACACTTCACGCTATCTCCTATATTACACCTTATGATACCTAATGTTACAAACTCGACATCAATCATGCATGCCAAGCCCCGACTGTCTCTCCAGTGTCTGAATTTAACCACATCCAGATCCTTTGATGTGATAGCGGGAAGGTGCGGGGGCCGGGAGGCGTGAACTGCACCTCCTTGTAAAGGTTATCTGTGATACACAGACCCGGGGGCACCTGCCTCATGCAGAGTTCACGCACGTCGCCGCTATTCAGCCGAGAACATACAAAGTGATGTATGTGTGGAGATCACTGTCAGCTGTGGAGCTATGACAATAGAGGTCAGTCAGTCAGTCAATCAGGGAAATAGGGAGGGATGGGGGGTGGGGGAGAACAAGAAAGATTTTTTTGAACATCCCTAGCTAATATACTTCTAATCCCCGTCAGTGTTCAACTTGATCTCTTGTCAGCCCTGCAACTTCTGCCAGAGGGCTCAGCAACACGATCATCACCTTTCGACAAAAGCTCAGTGATTGCCGTGCCTTTAAAACAATGATTCTTGTGTTTCATTAACTTGCATTAAGTGCCCACGTCCCCTGATGCTTGAATACTATATTGCCAAAGAAGGTTCATATTTTATTTATCGCAGTTTAATATTGTTTTTGAATATTTGCGGTGCCTTTAGGCCTGGCTCGCAGTCACGTTATGCTCTTTAATTTCTCACCGGAATTGATTTTCTATCGCTAGGAGTGACGTTTGATTAAAAACATTTTCTTGCATAAAAATGTAAGGGAACATGAAGTTATTCTCCACGCCACAGCTGTTTGCTACAATATCTTTGGATTACGCTCTCATTTTTTATTTAATGCCCTCCTTAATTGAATCGTGTCTTGTTTACATTGCAGATTGCGCGCCGAACATCACACCTTACTGACCATTTATGCCGATGACACCCTGCAGCTCTAATTTATTCGCTGGTTTTCATATACATACTGGTAATATACTAGCAACTGCATAATTACTGCGCTCAACACAAGACACCCCACATGCATCTCTTTATCCGCTCACTCTAGGAATAAATAGAACTAAAACACAAGAAATGCAGCAAAGAGCTTCTTTCAAGCAAATAGGCTGGGGGTGGGGTAGATAATTAATTCTGAGATTAATGTACTGTAGCAGTGGTGTGTTATTAAAACGCTATTTTTAAATTACAGCTCAGAAAGCACCCCCTTGGGATTAAGAGTGTTAGCCACTGATCTATGCTTAAGTTATAGATGGAAAGGGAGGGGGTCTATTTTACACGCCCGGGTCCCATCTTATGGCTCATGCTGTGGGCTGACACCAAGAATCTTTTTGGTGTTTGCTCAACTCAGTGACTCACGGAAAAGCCGTTAGTCCCTTAATCAATGGAGTTAGAACTTGTGCTTTTTAAAAAGTATTTAGAGTGTTTGATAGGTGAAAGCCACTGCTGGCTTAAAAGAGGCTTTTGATTAATGGATCTTGCTGTGTCTGTTGTAAAACACTTGTTTGCAGAGCAGGGGAATGTTGGGAGGATGTTGTAAGATAGTTGACGGATTTTGTCGTGATATGGCAGTTAAAACGTACACACCTCCGAGCAGGTCCTGCTTAAAGGAGGATGACAAACTCAACCTGAGGCTCATTTTTTTTTTGGCATCAGTTACGATTACATTGCACATGCTTAAGCAATTGCTGACTTCCAGGAACACTTTACCGTTCACCTTTGGGCTAACCTGGTGTTTGTTTAAGGCCGTATTAACTGATATTTCGATTGCTTGATGATATTGACATTAGTTGAGTTTCCAGTCACGTATTTGTATGCACAATTTGTAGTATCACATTAGAAAAGGCAAAATTTGACAACCTTTACTTCTTCTACTCTCTTTACTAGCGGATTACAGCCATGCATACTTGTTGCATGCCAACTTCTGACAAAACTACGCTGTCTCCTAGTTTATTTGCTCCGAGCCAATTGATAGAAACACACCTAATTCGCTTCTTTTTTTTTTAACATGTTAGAAGTCTCTCTAATGTTTGCTCAGAATTCGGTCGACACCTGAATGGAAGCACAGCTATTGACATTATTATAGATCTAACAATAGATGTTACAGTTGCCTGATCTAGCAGACTTGAAGCAGCATTAGCATTCATTTAAAATCCCGTTTCTGGCCATCTGACAAACATAAAGTCACATTTTCAGTCTCTGTTTTGATCTTCAGCAACAGAAAGCACCCAGCTAACGCTCCACTATGTTCACCAGCTAGTCACTAACTTGGTCTGTCTGCTGTTTGGTGCTGGGCAGGGAGTGTCAAGTTGTTTTTTTTCAGCTGTCTGCTGGATGATGAGAGTGGTGAGAGTGAAGCAGAATAGTAAAGCTGCGGGACATAAAACCGAAACAATGAACTGAAAGATGCTAAAATGCTCTGTAAAAGTGAGGGGAACTGTAGAGTTGCAGGATAATTCATTGTATATTTGTCACTACAAATATAGCGCGCAGTCATTTAGTCCATTTATATTATAAATGTATGGAATAACACCTTGTGTGCATTATTGTGTTCCTTGCCCCATCGGACTTCTTTTTAATTTTTTTGCAATGTTCTCATAGCCTGACAAGCCAGACCCACATCAAGATGTTGGGTCTGGGAACTCACCATTGGCAGAGCTCAATTCGAGGGGCGGGATAAACAGTTGTCTTTCAAATTCCCTCTGCACGCAATAGGATAGCACTACAACCAGGCAGAAGGTAGCACAGCTAGTTGATAAATTTAACTTTTGCCGTATCCGGCCGGCAAAACTCCGAATGCATCTTCCTTTTTTTAAGAATGATTTCAATGCCGTTCTTTGTTCTTTTCTCAAAGAAAAGCTTAACTCCAAGTCTTCAGAGTCTTCGATTCGTAAGGCCGCTGTTTGCCAGCAGCAGCAGCAGCCACCTTCTTTGTTTTCAAGTAGCAGGGAATTCACACGGAACCGTCGCAACTCTGCCATCATTATGTTAAGCCCGCCCACCGACTCTATACACGATGTGATTGGCCTGACTAGAGTTTGGATTTTCCAGCTCGCAAGCCAACGGGGAGTTGCTTGACTGACCCTGGCAAATTACATTCGCTGCCGCTAGGGTGCGTCTAGATTTCTAGGCTAATGTTCTGAGATTTTAGCAATTAACTTAATAAAAAGGTTAATATTGCTATTGGAATAATGGCAAAAACCATGAAAATAAGACCCAAGTGGAAATAAACTAAAATTATACCTCAAGATCAGAAGAGCAATGGACGCTAAAATACGCTTGCAGTTAACAAAGCCCAGGTGAGATCCTGTAACAGCCCCATTCAAATATTGAATCATACCTCTCTCATGTGCTTACCATATGGGCTAACAGCACTTTAATTTCTAACAAATGTTTTTAAAACAAAAAGGGCTGTGCAATGGGGCCATCTGCAAGAGATGACCACAACATGACAGATAAGAGTATTGCTCTCTGGATTGGTGTGTTTGTCAGACCCCATGTTTGTGTGCGTGTGCATGTGTTATGTTCTGTTTTTAACATTGGCAGTGAGTGCTTTGCACCTGTGGCTGCTGGCAGACCATCCGGTATGTTGCAGCTCCGGAGGGACCTTGAAGCCCGTCGCAGTGGGAGAGAGGAGTCTGTCCTGCTAACCGTAATTAGCACAGGCCTGTTGATTCACTGATAATGAGAGGGAGTTCATTAGCGCCATGCTAATTGCTGCCTACTTCACCACCACCATCATCGCCATGCCAGCCCCCCCCCCCTCCCCTCCCCCCCCAAATCCCCCTGCACTCCAAAAAGTTTGCCCGTCTATCACATTAGAGATGAAGAAAAAAAAAAAAATGCATACAAATCTGAAACTTTTCTTGAGATTGGGCTTGAAGCAGATATAATATGTGCTTGGATTTGTTTTGAGTTATTTAAATGTGACAGAGAGGGAGAGTGAAACAGAGGAAAGGGAGGGTTTTGGTTGTGAAATGTCCCTGTGATGAGCAGAGGGGCAGATGCATGTAGGTAGGACAGTTCTGTCCGAGGACATAAGGAAGGTTCAAAAGCTAATTGCTAGAACAAGCAATCAAGAAAAAAACCGCAGTGTGCTTGCTGATTCAGCATAAAGACAATGTTGTATACTGCAAAAGACTTTTACTCACTAACTGCAAATAGTATGCACCTAGTAGTACGTGGTTACATGCTGCCAGTCCGACATGCCGCCACTCCGACATGCCGCTATTCTGACATGCTGCTATTTCCTGACCCTAACCCCTAACCCTAACCCTATTGGAAACAAAAATTGTCGGAATGGTGGGACGTTTGAAAACAATGGAAGTGCGGCCACTCCGACAATTAGACGTCAATGTCGGAGTGGGGGTATGTCGGAATGGATGGCGAAACCCGTAGTACATATGATAAAAATACAAGTACAGAGGAAAACAAAAGACAATAACCACAATGGGGGAATAGGTGTATTACAACCAACACTGATGTATAAACCAGGTCAACTGTCCTGATACAATAACCCAACTTTAATTAGTTAAAGTTTCAAGGGACGTTTGTGTTGAAAAAAACTTTGTTGAAGCTAAACTGGAATTTCAAGTTATTGTTTAACTGCTGTACAGTCGTTTTGAGGCGTGCTAATGAAAAACTGTAATGCACACACACACACACACGCATACTGAGCTCTCACCACCTAAGGCCATTGTTCTCCTGTCTGCTAATTGCTCCTCAAAGCTGAATGGTGTGTCGTTAAATTATGTTGGTCCACATGAATGTTCCCTGAGTTAAATGAACATCTGTGAGAACAGATACATGTCTGTATACATACGTATTTCTGTATAGAAATCTCAATTCAATCTAATACCTTGTCTAATACCTTGGATTTATTACTGTCAACGATAACACCAGGTTGAGCTTTGTTTTTTATTTTATCTTTCATTTGGTTCTGCATCTGATATTAACAGGAGCTCTATATGCCCAACCCTAGCTGAGCTAGAAAACATCTGTTTTGTGCCATACAACAATATCATCTTAAAAGGAACACGCTGACTTATTGGGATTTTAGCTTATTCACCGTATCCCCCAGAGTTAGATAAGTCCATGCATACCCTTCTCATCTCCGTGCGTGTTGTAAGTCTGTCTGACGGCCCCAACGGTAGCTTAGCTTATCACAGATCCTGGAGGTAACCGGCTCCATCTAGCCTACTGCTCCCAATAAGTGACAAAATAGCACCAACATTTTCCTATTTTTCATGTTGTGATTTGTGTAGTCACAGCGTGTACAGATAACAAGGTCACATGAGACACGGCATCTTCTAACCATATACATACTGGGAACTATATTCTCAGAAAGGCGAAGCACTGCTACTCTCTGCTCGGGGCTTCTCAGGTGCTGCAAGCATATCACTCCACCCAAGTAGCAAAAGTAACAGTGCTTCGCCTTTCTGGGAATATAGTTCCCAGTTTATATACGGTTAGAAGATGGCTGTGTCTCATGTGACCTTGTTACGACACGCACAGAGATGAGAAGGGTATGTATGGACTTATCTAACTCTGGGGGATACGGTGAATAAGCTAAAGTCCCAATAAGTCAGCGTGTTCCTTTAAACCTACATTGTGTAATTTTTGGAGTTGATTCTTAGCAAAAAAAACTTTTGTTCTTTCACAAATATGTGCTCATTCATGTGTAAATACTTCCACCAACTAATCAAAGTATTCTCGTAAATCTGTCATTTAGAATCATTCAGAATACATACGAGCGACTCGCTCGAATGACGGCAGCCATGTTGCGCCTCCATCTTTAAAATACATTAGCCAAAGAGAGACACACCTCCGCCTTTCGCGCTTTTACACTCGATGGCACCGTGACGAATGCCAGGGGGAGATTACTCGCGACTGCCGGCAGATTTGAAAGCCTGTTGAAGATGGAGGATCACACCTGTTCTCGAGGACATGTAACGGAGTCGCCAAGGAAGTTAAAAAGAGAATTAAAACGACAACGCGGCAGGCAAAGCAACAAGACCAAAGTTAATATTGGAGTAGCTTTTCCAAGATGGAAAGAGGAGCAAGGATTTTAAAAGTTGCCTGCTTTCTTCTCGACAGGTAATTCTGCCTATTTGTATAAATTCAAAGTTTTATAGTTGCTTGGCTAACTATAGCATGGTTGTGCATAACGTCGTAATTTCCCTGGCAGACAACTCACGTCATGCAGTTGTAACACAGTTACAGTTGTACGTTTTGTCCCCACCGGGGATAAAAATTATTCAGCAGAGACAGGGATATGTTGACCAGAAAGGGGGGAAATGCCACACATCCCTCCCAGAAAATCGCACCCTGCCCAATACCCAAAGTTACCTTTTTAGGTTAAAAAAAAAATAAAAAATGAAAAACTAACAAAAAAACTTATTCCTCTCGAGTCCAGCACCAAACGACTAGCTGGTGAACATAGCACCGTGTTTAGCACTAAAGAGGAAGATATTTTATAATTATAATTATATTAGGAGTACATAGAGAAAAAACACAACGGCAGCCTTCATTCTAATGTTGCTCTGCTGGATGTGTAAATAAGCAACTGGTTGCTAACACCTTTGCCCACCTTTAACCCATATCAACTCAGTCAAAAAAAACTAATTAATGTAGGTTTAAAGCATCAATATTTAAGTGGGAAACATATATTCAAGTTAAAATGCTACACATAGAACTTATTCTTGGGTTAACCGTTTTTTTTAATCAGCTGCTAATGTCTTATTAAGTTTAACCCTCCTGTTGTCCTCGAGTCAAATTTGACCCGTTTTCAAAGTTTATATCAGAAATTTGGGTTTCTTTCAACCAAATTGCCCAAATGTAACACAGACAGTTCCATGAAACGCTCTTCGCAAGTAAAATTAAGGATCAGTTCACTACTATCTTTGACTTTTGGGCGTTTTATTATATTTTTTACTAAACTTTGACAGTCTGTGATTATCCATAAACATCCCCTGATCTTAACTATCAGCCAAAAAAAATTATACTTTCTGCCTTCTTTTTTTTTTTAACTCAGAAATTAGATATAATTTCATATAGGATACATGAGGTTTATGGACTATACATTCCAAAAATGAGTGTAAAAATAGTGGTAACAAGTTGGCATTAGTGTATACAGGTGGTAGTGGAAAAAGAGCGCAGAAAACTGCTACAAAAACGTGTAAAAAAAAAAAAAGTGTTAATTTTGACACGGGAGGACAACACAAGGGTTAAACAGATCCTTTGTAATTGTAACAAATCACTACCTGGATGCTTTGTGAAGGAACAATGGATGAATTTCTCTCTCGGAAAACTTTCCTACTAATTGTGTGAAGCTCTAATCACTGATGCAGTCTGTGGCGTATGGTCCCCAGGGAGCACTTCATATGCAACCTGGACGGATGGAGGGTGGAGGGATGACTAACCGGTCCGAAAGTGCCGTGGCAATATCCGTCAGTGTTGTGTATTTCTACATAACAAGTGTCCATCCACGAGGCAATCTCACCTCAAGAGAGTGATCTGTCTCTCCTTTCCCCTCGCTAAGGGGCTGAGGCTTTATCAGCAAGGCCATGATGAATTCTCAGCAGACACCCACTCCGTATGGGCCCTGAGTGAGCATGCATTTAAATGAACCCTCTCTTCCTCTGCCTCGTTCTACACAAGGATTTCTAAACTCTCTCTCTCTCTCTTGTCAAGCACTACATCAAACACAATAACAACAGCCGTCCTAGCCCTCCTTCATCCCCTCCCCCTTCCCTTTTCTACCTCTACGTCATTTTCTTCTCTGACATTTTTCTTACTTGGTCCACATCACCGAAGACTCCTTTCATCTGCTTTTCATGATGGACTCATCTCCCATTTTTTAAAGCACCTAACGCCACTTGGAGTTTGTTGCTGCTCTCAATCAAACCACAAAGAGTCGTAAGCCATCATTCCTAACCACCTTGTCTCTCGTCTTGTTTTCTACTCTCCTGGTTTTGAACCACAAGGTGAGAGGCAGCATCCTGGTGATCAGAGCATCAAAAGCTGCCAGTGAGCCCCGAGGCTGGTGCATCATTCTCAGGTTAAATTACAGCGCTATGAGACCCCCTTCCTCCATGACCATTGGTGTGTGAGGCGCAGCACGTCAGCCACCTGTCTAATTAAAATCAGATCACCTGGTCTTACCTGGTCTGCCCTTTTAAGTCCTCAGATTAAAGTGACATTGCATACTTTTAAGGAAGCCTTTCCCTGAACTGGGAGATTATTGAGAGGTTATTCGGATTGTTTTGTTTGTAAGCGTTGTTGGCCAAGTTACATGAAATATAATAAAAATATAAATTGCTCTTTGCATGTTACTTATTGTAAAGGTAATTACATTACTTGAATAATCACTCAGTAAAAAATAATGAGATTATTATTACATTAGTTGCCTACCCACACAGTTTGGAGGTATTTATTACACGTCATTTAGCTGACGCTTTTATCCAAAGCGACTTACAATTGCTATATATGTCAGAGGTCGCACGCCTCTGGAGCAATTAGGGGTTAAGCGTCTTGCTCAGGGTTGATGCATCGCAGTGGGAATCGAAACCAGATCTCCCGCACCAAAGGCATGCGTCATATCCACTGAGCCATCACCACCCAACCATTAATCTCGCATTGCCAGACCTTCTGGGTCTGGCAATGGCAAGTGGCATTTGGCATTTCTTTAAACCAATCACAATCGTCTTGGGTGGTGCGGAGTGCCGGACGGAGCCACCGCGCCTCTGCAAAATAGCCTCAGGAAGGAACTTGTTTTGGTGGAACACGTGCTCGTTCAAAAGTTGTTTTAGTTGTGCAACAGAAAGCTCAGAATGGACAGATAGTCTAGCTAGCTGTCTGGATTTACCCTGCAGAGATCTGAGGAGCAGTTTAAAAAACCATAGTCCTCAGAAATCCACCAGAGTTTAAAATGCCAACACAAAGAAAGCGGAAGGTAACAGACATCCGGCCCGAAATGAGGGACATCCGGACAGGTTACCAACTACTGCCCAACATTGTTTGCTAGCCAAGTATGGTGCAGCAGAATTATTTTTAGGAACAAGCCTCTCAAGGTTCATGCAGGCAGGTATCAGGCCGGCGACTTGGGTGGAACGCTTAGTGAAGAACACATCAGATGATCTGACAGGGAACAGGTGGAAATGGGCCGGTATATGTACTGCAGGGCCGATGAGGGGAGTGGGAACAGGTGAGCAGGTGGGCGTGTCTGTCAGATGATGGGGAATGTGGGAACATGCGTTACTGCAGGTCAGGAGGGAGTGGGAGGGTCTGCAATGACAGGAGAGTTAGCATTGCAGGGAAACTGGGAGAAAATGACAGGAATCAAGGTGGTGTTGTGACAGCATATGAAACTGGGCGTTAGGTAGCTCCCCCCTCCACCTACTGGATAACAATAACTTCACACAACAATTGGATTGTCCTCAATTAAACTACTGAAGTCATTGTTTCACAGGAAATTGAGGAAAGTTCCAGAAAATGTGCGGTAATTATTCATAATCCCAGCAATCTGAGTGCAGCTACCTCATTTGGCTCAGTAATTCCGGCTTTTCTGAAATTTCCTTGCATACATTTGCACATTAATGCGGCCTGTTGTGTGAGGAGAGGGAGCGTTTTCCTGTGTGATGTCTCACACAGTGGTGCGGCCCAGTCGGGAGGCAGGGCCAGCTGAGACACAAAGATTGGTTTTGTTCTTCTTTTCGCCTTAACACATTCAGCGTTATTGCCTCTTGTCAGTGGTGTTGTGACGGTGAACAAACACCTTTGCGGTGAGTGTCTGTGTGTACGTGTGGCCTTGTATGTGTCTCTGTGTGCGTTACGCAAAGAAAACCAAAATATACTTAAAAATCTAGATTTTCTTCATTAATTAGTTAAGATTAATTGATACCTATACAGTCACATCTTAGACATCCATTTAAGACTTCTAATACTGAATGTCAAGGGAAACAAGCCCACTAAACCCCTTACATCCAGTACATCTATGTGCAGCATACATAAATTTTATTTACCACACGCTGTACACCAATCTCCTCCCTCTTTTACCACTTGGTCCGCATCTTTCATGTTTTCCACGATTTTTTAATAGTAGTGCTGCCGGGGAGATATGGCCCCGGTGTCTGTGGCCGGCTCTGTGTTGTGCTGTGACTGTCTCCCTGAGATTTGCATAAATAAGCTCCCAGTCCCAGCATGCCCACGCTGTTGTCCAGGTGCAAGGACATTTGCATATAGAGCTGTGATAGGGCTCCCCTGGGTCCCCTCTGCAACTGCTGAGCGGGTAGGGGGCCGGCACCACCACAAATGAGTTCTGAATTGGAACCTCACTGCTGCCCTCCATTTTATGTGTGTGGAGGCACGGAGCAGGGCACCGAATGACCAGAGAGAGAAAAGGAAAAGATGAAAAGGGAGTGAGAAAAAGATAGAGACAGGGAGATGGGTGGCATATGGCAGAAGGCACAAACAACAGCAACACACAGTGCTGGTTAGATATGAGTTACACATAGGTTTGATCCGCAACTTGCTTTGTTGCTGATTATTGACACCAGAGGGTGGATCAATCCATTGTTTATCTACATCATATAACGAAATCCCTTAATGGCTTTCAACTCAACAAGCTCTGCCGATATATTACCGCATATTGTGTTGGACATCAACCACAGCAATATCAACCACAACAATTGTTTTCGACTTCATCTGATGGCCCCATCATGCTTTTGTATCAATGTATCCAGCTGTATTCCACTACATGCTTGGCAATCCTCAGATATATAATTATCTCTAAATGATAAGCTCAACATGATAAGTTTGGCACTACTACTATGACCCCTCTTAATACAGTTGTAGGCACTTCAAGGTATTTAGGATAAAAGCTAATATAGCAATAAAACTATTTGTTACTGTCATTAAACTCTCCCAGAAAGATTGTAGCTTTAGTTCGATGTTGTAGCTGTGCAGCAATTTACAGCAGCCTCTTTATATAGCAAATAATCCAAATGGGGGCGACCTTTAACTCACCCGGTGGAGTGTGCACCCCATATAGGCTGAGTCCTTGGCAGCGGCCGCGGGTTCGAACCGGCGTCCCTTTGCTGCATGTCGACCCCCCCCCCTCTCTCTACCATTTCCTGTCTTTAAGCTATACTGTCAATTAAAGGCCATAAAAGGCCAAACAAATTAAATAATAATGATCCAAATGGGAATGCCTGGGCAGTGCCAGGGCACGAGCAAAAACAACCTCTCGCAGACTACGTTCACACTCTAAAAGGCTATTATTGCACGTGGTCATCTCTCATGAGAGAAAAAAATGATCAACACGAAATCAGCACGATGCGTGCCGTTGCGATTGCATTCTGACCTCAATTACCACAGGATGTCTGTCTAAACAAGCGAGTGAAAACTCAAGGCCAAACAATGAGGTGGTACTCTTGTCAAAGATGCTCAGAGGTCAGTGAAAACCCTCATTAACTGTTTCTTTATTCCAGGTTTGCAAATGTCTTACATTTCAAACATTGCCGCAACGAGAGGAAGATGAGCCCTGTAATCTAAGTGCGGCTGGGGTCTCAAACACAGTGAAATGCTACATCATACAGAGAGGGCACATAATAAATCACACACAAAAAAAAGAAAAAGGAAAAAAAGCAAAGCAAGAAAAAAAAAGAAGAAGCAAGTCAGGCTTGCTTGGGCCGAAAAATGCTGGGATAACTTTTTGTCTGTTATGCAAATCAGCAGCTAAATAGTCCATTTCTAAATACATGTTTAATTCATGCACTCAGTGACTACTTTATTCAGTAGGTTTAATGCAGTCCAATAGAACAGTCTTGCCATAACACCTACCTTCACAAAGTTCATAATGTTCTGTTTTTGTTGACATTGTCGGAAACGTGTACATTTAATTATATGTTTATCATAGTGGTCATAGATAAAAGTCGTGTTGCACTGGACTATATTATATTGAGACGTGTTTCCATTTCTTTTTTTTATCATACCCATGTACATATATGAGGGGGTCAGAATATTTGAAACAACTGCGACTATCATGAAGTCCAGAATGCAGTCATTCACGTCAACACTGGTGTACCTAATAAAGTGCGTTTAAATATGAAGACTTTGACTTCTGAAAAGTCATCAAGTAAGAAAGCAAGCACAGTGGCATGAAAACGGAACTACGTAACATTTAAAATATCACTTAAGTTGAAGATGATGCATTAACATGACGGCTCTCATCCCTGTAATGAATTGTACAGTTTTTCCTCGGGAAGGACTACAGTATATGACTCTATTAGAGTTTGCGACGCTTTCAACTTGTAATTCGGTGAGTTTTTGCAAATGATTCCACAGCAGCAGTGCATTTACACGGCAAATTAAGTGAAACCAATGGCAATAATGTAGACAATTGTTTAACGTCACGGCTGACCAAGCATGGCTAGTGTGTGAGTCAGGTCAGTGGGATACAAACTGATTCAGATGCTGATACGGTGCTTAAAAATGTTGCATTTCTCGTGAACTGCAAGCTAATGTTAAGTCTGTATAAGCTGTTTGTCATTTTGACACGACCCTCAAAAGTCTATAATATACCACAGCTCTTCAACAGGGGGTCCAGGACCCCCAAGGGAGTCGTCAAAGTCACTGCTGGGGGCCTCCAAATTATTGTTAATATTTGCAAGTTTTTTCAAAAATGTAAATGTCTTAACATGAATCCAGCATATTATTAGCAAACATAAATCCCCATTGATGATAGGCTTACTGGCCTGTGGGTAAGGTAGTCATTAAGACAGTTAATCCTGAGGAGTCACTGTGCCACACATGTATGTTTAACATTAAAAGATGATTTATAAAATCACGCTGACAATTATTATATTAATAGCTTAGTATTCTCTGCACTAAAAATGTACTGTATATATAAAGGCTTTAGGCCGCCCTACACTTTATTGTAGCCCCAGTTTAATATGCAACTTCATTTTATACACTATATGTAGTAGGGGGTCCCTGCTCCGTCTCTCTTTCAGTTAAGGGGTCCTTGGTTTAAAAAACGTTGAAGAACCCTGTAATATACATTATAACTGAATAAGCTATAATCACAGTTTGAGTTCAGAAAAAGCATTCATAGGTATTATATAACCAAAGTGGGATGCTAGAGTATTAGATATTAATAATATGGACCTGCTCGTCACAACATTGCTCTGCAGCATCACTAGTGTTCACAACCCTGCAGGGTACCATGTTAATTGAGATTTAGCTCAGAGGTTAAGGCAGTATCAAACAAAACCACCATCCCTGTTGAATTACAGTTGTGATCACACATTGTGTGAAAGAGCTTTGTTTACATTTGATATTCTCTCTTTTATAGGATCAGCCAGAAGGTTTTTTTTTTTTTTTTTTTATGAAATGTTTCGACTGCGTGTGATCAATCCATTTACTGTGCATGATTGATACAGTATGTTTCGTCTTGTTAAAGTGTTCCACGGTGCCAAACAGGCTGAGAATTGCTGGTCTAAAGGACACTAAAAAGCTCTGCTATTGAAGTCTCTCTGTGGCTGGCATGACCTCCACTCCAAGTCTATTCAGGGCCTTTTGTTTGCTTCTTTGTTTGGCTCCAGGCTCTAATGGCAATCAAAAGGGACACGGTGGTCGCTCTCAGTCCTCAGCACTAATGACATTGGCACCGAGGCAGACAGACCGCGTTCATCCAATCCGCCAGCGTCCCAACGCGGTCTCATCGGCGTACACCGAGCCTTTGCGGAGTCTCTTCGGAGATCTCCCATTTAGCCATTCTCTGTGATTTCCCTCTCAGGAAACAACCAAATCATTTTCTCATAGACACGCTCATTAGTTGACAGCCCGTTCTCTGCCAGTTTCAACATTTGACTATTCCCGTGTGTACCTCAGCAAACATCGGAGGTCTCATCGTTTCCAACCAAAGCCAGAGCCGACATGCCAGCAACACACTCCAAGGGAAACAGATCTAGATGCCAAAGCAATAAGCTGAGGTAGAAAAAAAAAAAAAATAATGACTCAAATGTTATGATACTCAATGACATGATGAGAATATGTCAGGATGTAATTAGACATTTATTTAGAAGGAGCTGCATATTAGGTTAACTAATGAAAACGCTGTGTGTCAGGCTGCCATGGAGATAGACCCAAACCTCAGAGTATTGTTAACAAAATTGTATGGGAAAAAGCCTTTAGCACAACCATGCAGGGATACACACACAAACACTCATAAGCATACCATCAGTTTCAGCGAGTTTAGTGCCTGAGACTGAGTTTTATTTCCCTAATATGTTCTGCAGTAAATCTGCATTGTCTGTGCCTATTGAAATACAGAGAAAGAGAGATCAATATAATAGGTTTGGCACCTGGCCAAAATCATCCCTGACAATGTGCGAGGCAGGCATTTGAAATCATCGGTGCATATCCGCATGTTTGGGGGATAAAAATAATTCCTCGCCTCTTTGCCAGGGAGCGAGAGGCACAATGCCCAGGTCTGAAGGGAAGGGTGCCACATGGGTCTGCAAATTGGCTCAGGCGATCAGACACGGGCATCTCATTTTGTAGAGGAGAAGAAGAAGAAGGAGGGGGAAGGGGGGATGAAGATGGGAGGTGTGGATGTGGTGGTGGTGGTGGTGTTGGGAGGGGTGGAGTGAGATTGGTGGTGGGTGTATGGGGGGGGTAAACAATTCCAATGATTTCCCCAACCTGGCACAGTCCAGGATGTGGATGGCTGCACTGGAGAGGAATTGCAACGGGCTTATTTGGCTCTCTGTTTGTTTCTTTATTGGGAGGAGAGAGAGAGAGAGAGAGAGAGAGAGAGAGAGAGAGAGAGACAGACAGACAGACAGAGAGAGAGAATAGGAGAAGGGTGTCTGTTTCTTGTCAGAGAAGTCAGATGAGGGAGGATGTTCAGAACAAATTATTTCATACAAATGAACTGAAAATAATTCCTGTACAATTGCAAACATTGCAGTTGAAGTTGCCTCGGTCCTGAGTATACGCCACACTTATGAATACACAAACCTGAATGTTGGGGGGAAGTAATTTCTTTTTGCGGAGGCTGACTGATAACATTAACCTCTGGCGTGATGCCAATTTTAATGTCAACCGTTTTAACTTGTGGCAATTGCAGGCCTAGTTATAAGAAGAATGCGAGATGTAAACACCCACTAGCACTGCATTGCATATACAGTACATAAACACATTTACACACGTGCCAACACACTGGGGTGTTTTCTTTACACATGTCTGCTGCTTTTCTGTGCATGCACTGACATATGCTCGGCTAACCGGATACGCACAAGCATGCACATGCACGAGCACATGCTACCCATGCAGGTACCGTTGGCACCCTACAGACTAGGCTGCTGCCGAAGAAATCTCAGCGGGAGCGCTAGATTAAAAATGACAATCACTCGGGGTGCACGGCAAACACCACAGGAAACGCAGGTGCCTTTGTTAAGAGACACCCAGCGCTCTAAAGGGCCTAATTATCTGCTGTTATTTTGGCAGTTATCAGGCAGAGAATAACTCCCCTGCTCAGACTCAGACTCACACAGCGAAAAATTACTCACTCGCTCACAGTGAGGTATTATATTGCACCACTGACAAGGTATGCATATTATATGATGTGCTGGAATTTCACTAGAATGTTCACAATGGAGTGCTGTGGTTTCCTGTTTTGTACGGAAAGGAAATTATTAGTATCGCCCTGATCATAAAAAAACAAAAACAAATGTAATGACCACATATTTTCCAAAACAACTACCAGGTGTACGATGTGAAAATTGGGCAAAACTTTGATTCAAAACGCAAAAATAACGCTGACTTCACAGCAGTTGGCTCATGGATCATAAAAATGAAACGCAGAAACAGAGGGAGATATTAAAATCTGTTTCCCCCCCCCCCCCCCCCTGCTCTCAAGGGCTAGGTGGCAGTGTTGGGCATGCTTTCAGACACATGCATACATATCCTCCTCTCAGCTCATGAACAGATAATTGGACAGTTTTATGGAGGATATGAACTCTGAAGGGGAACTTAAGCCATCTAATCATTGGCATTCAGCGTATGCTATTCATATGCATAAATACAAATAAAACACATTCTCTGTCTGCACAAAGGGAGCCCTTTCTGAAAAGGAAGTCGTACTATAAAACACCCATATTCCTCTGCAATTGAACTAAAGATTATAGGAAGTAAAAGACTTCAGGTAGAAGAATCTCGAGATATAATTTTTCCTCCAAAGCATGTCTGAGTTGGAGATTAATCAATACGCTACGATATAATATATTATTTCCTGCACTTGAACAATAGGAGTGCAAGAATGCTCGGCTCTGATGGCTGTGTGTGTGTGTGTGTGTGTGTGTGTGTGTGTGTGTGTGTGTGTGTGTGTGTGTTGTGTGCGCGTGTGTGTGTGTGTGTGCGTGTGTGTGTGTGTGCGTGTGTGCAAGTTCATGCAAGTGTGTGCTTTCAAGCAGCAGTACAGAATTCGTATGTACAGTAAGGGGCCAGTTTTGCAAAGCATTTACATCTCATGCGTTTTTGTGACCAGGATGTTGATTAAATCGAATATGTTTCGGCATCTCGTATCTTTCAACCTGGTTTCAAATATTGAAAGTGCTTTTTCCTGGGCAGAAGAAGGTGCATCAGTTGCAGCACAGCATTAATGCAGCATCTTTCCCAGTGTGTTCAAGACGTGCTAAACAAATTCAGTTGTTGTAATCTGGCCGTTTTTTTGTTGTTGTTGTTCACATCATCGCTTCAACTTCTTTCAGTCACCTTTCTGCAGCGACTTCCTGCCCGTTTCCCCCTGGTGCTCTAAGCCACTAATGTTACCAGCTCCATATAATATGCAGATAATGGCGCATGAGCGTGTCTTCTCCATGTCGCCCTCGCTGCATTACAGTGGATCACACGACACGGCCTTGCCCTGCAGGAATACAAGCCCCTTGTAATTGAAATGAATAAGAGAGGGAGGAACAGGTCTACCGAGAGCCCAAACTTCTCGCTCTCTCGTCAGTATATTCAGTGGGGATCCAGCCTTTAGCTGGCACTGCCAGTCTCAGCAGCTCTGTCACGGGGGCTGAGGCTCGTCTGCATGGCTGATCGGAAGTGGCACGGCCGAGGAGAGGAGCTCTCAGCGTGGGGTGCAGGAATGGGGACAGTCCCCTACGGTCTCCTGCTCCCTCTCCCCCTCTTTCTCTCTCTCTCTCTCTCGTGTGCAAATGCGTATCCATCTCGTATGATCTTTGGGTCTTCTTCTTTTCCCTCGCTGTGATCTCCATCTTCCTGTTTCCCTCCCACTCTCTCGCTCCCTCTATCTTTGTTTCTCTCACTCTCTCCTTTCCCCAAGGCCCGGCCTTCCTTCATCTGAATCCCTCTTCCTCCTTGAGTTTCTAGTCTGTCTTTTTTTTTTTATTTTATTTTATTTATTTTTTTAGAGAGAGAGAGAGAGAGGTGAGTTTTGGATTCATGAGGAAAGAAAAAGTAGTCCTGTTGTGGGTATTGCAGCACCTGTTAAACTTACTGCACTTTGTAGAACGAGTAAGTCACATCTTTTATGCCTTCTGCTTGTTTTTTGGACACATACGGAACACTCTTCTTTTACTCGCTTCAACTTTTTCTCCTGTGCTTGCTGAAGTTTAAATATTTCAGTGACATTTTCTTTTTTTTTTTTCTTCCCGTTGCACTCACTGGATATGCTCTTAACTCATTTGCTTGAGGTTTCTGCAAAGCAAAATAGGTGCACATGCAGTGTAGTTCATGCAACCATTGGCACACTCTTCCCCCGCCTCTTCCCCCACTCCCGCCTCTTGCCTCTTTACACTTCACCCATCTGTGGGGGCAATTATGTGCCCCCCTCTCATCCCAAGCGCAGCCACACACATACTCAGCAAAACCACATTCATCCCTCAGTACACCTGCATCCCTCATGTTTCTAACAGTCCCACAATGCCATCCGTCTACCGGCCTACAACGCCCCGGGCTCCTGTGCGAGCCGATCATTGTCATCTTTCTCTCTTCTCTTTCGATCTGCTCCCCACTTTGGTGACATACACATTATTTATTTTATGACTGAGGACTCAATTTAAAACCCCTCTTTCTCCATCAGTCACACGCCACACAATGGCATTCTCCTTATCTACTGGAGTGTCCTTTTTACAACACATCAGGGCACCATAACACACCAATAAATTCTACTGTTTCCACATACGTACACACTGAAACCCGCGGTTTAAATTCACCCAGACGGAAGCAAGTGGCAATGAAAAAAATGATTACAGTTTGCTCTGTGTGATAGATGTAAACAAGTAGCTCCTCCCCAACTTTCGCGCTCTTTTTTTTTTCTCTCTCTCGCTCCACGTTTTGTAAGGATTCCTGCAGTAAGAGAATAAACAAGCTGATTATTTTCTTCCCCTTGTTATTCAGGAGTTTACTCGGTAACTTTGCCTGCGCAGAGGACAAACTGTACACGAGTCGCCGTGACATTGCTGACCATGTCCAGCGGCCCAATTACCTCTCTCCAAATAAGGCGTACAAAAGCGAGGCCGGTTGTATCTGTACACATGGTGTCTGTTACTCCCCAATTATTCCTGCATAAGCAGATTGTGTGGAACATCAAACTGGGAATGTGATGGCTCGTGTGCGGGCTGCCTCCAGCAGAGTGCTCTTTCTTTCCTATCATTTGATCTCGTATTGTAATCCCAGGTGCTTTGAATAATTTATGGGATACAGCTTCTCGTTAAACAATAATTTATATGTGTCTATGAGAATTGATTCCACAGGAATGCACATCTAAATAATGAGAGAAACGGCTGCATTTCATCTATAAGGGGAAGCAGAGAGATAATAATAGCAAAACAAAGGGATTTCAACAACAACAACAACAACACTAGCAGCAAAAATTATAACAATAGTTATAATAATAAATCTGATCATAATAATAACAGTAAGTTAAGTAAGGGGATTTTCATTTGCTACTGGTAAAACATACATAAGTTGAACTAACTTCCTGTAATAAGACATTCATAATGTTGTTATGAATTCTACGCAGATAGATAAAATTGGTGTCCACATTTTGGACTTTGAGTCTTTTTCACTCTTCTTTCTCCTAACCATACCGCATCTACTTATTCACATCCACTTATCAATTCGCAGGAGGGGACCACACTCATGCATGATACATTTATTGTTAATGCAAAAGGCTTGTACCGCCCAGCGCCGATGCCCTCGGAGAAATGATGCAACTGTTTTCTTCTGAGGCGGAACAATCAAAATGTTCATCAGAGGAGAAGATGCGAAAGGGTGGAGATGTGTGCGTGTGTATGTGGATCAAGTCAAACAGTCCACATTCTGCGTCTCGTGAAAACCTTCAAAACAGCTTTCATATACTTATTTTGTGTACATTTTACAAATGTCCGGCACATTATACTTAGACAGTAAAGTGCACCCACAGAATTATCTTTTAAAAACAGAGGGCGTTTAAGAGTCTCAAACTCTCACCTGACAACCCTGTTCACATTCTCAGGATTTGATACTGACTGAAATCTGACAACAACAAAAGAACACTTCCTGTGCAGTTTATGTTATATGGTTCGACTGCAGCGTGGCATGCATAACAATGCGGTGTCGGTTGAGGTGCAACACTGTGAAGAAAGTTTTATTGGGACCTCTGTAAAAGGAGGAAGTTCGCCGACTTTTTTTTTTTTTTTACAGGAAGTGCTGGGGACCAATTATCCAGAAGTGTGACGCTGTCAGAAGTCTCCAGGTTTTGTCAAGTCTTTTGACACCCTGCCAGTGTTGTTCTCTGGGATACGGAGCTGTTGAGATTCTTTTTTTTTTTTTTGAAAACGGGATGAAAAAAAAGAAAAAAAAAAAAAAAAAAGACTGCATTTGTGAGTAGCCTAAGGGGCCTCGATTTAACTTCTCCTGGTCAATACATTTTTAATTATCGTTTTTTTTTTCTTATTCTCAGGCTATGTGATAAGCATTCTGTTATTTTGTTTGGAATCCTCCCCACACACAATTTTTCTACAAATTTTACAGTGTCTCGAAATTGAAATAACTGACATTAAAACGTGTAAACGTCCCTCGTTAGCGACAAGATTCGAGATGTCGTTGCTATCACATGGAAATCAGAAAAAATAAGATGATAAAACGTAGATTAGCATTTTAGAGCTGCCTGCATCCAGTGCATCATTCTGCTTCAAAGAAGAAAAAGATAAATGATGATGCCATTAAAAGTGAACTAATTAAGGAATGCTTCTTTTAAAAACTCATTAACTGCAGCCTCATTTACATAATGATGCATATTAATTAAGTTTTAATGAATCTGAGCTTCCATCAAGTCTCCTCTCCTTGGCAGTGGAGCCATCTCTACAAATGAATAAACACTTCTCTTAAGTATATTTCTCCCTGCAAATGGGAAATGGGTTTTAAACAATAGCAACAAACAAACAAAAGCCTTCAATCTCTGCTCAATGGAAATGCACATAATTCAAGGTCAAACTTAAACGGAAAAATCTACATAAACCTCCGATTGGTTGAAACAAATATATATTTAAATGTCTTCCAAAAAAAAAATAAAAATGTAATTTTAAGTGAAGTTCTTTCCTATGTATATATTTATTGAGAGAAACATTTCAAACAGCCATTTCTTGAGTTTTTTTTCTCGTTGAGAAAAATCATTAATTCCACACTGTGTCTTTATACAGAGAAAGAGTATAGTGACAGGCTATGGGTTGCTTCTAATGAGATGCATTTTAAATTAGAGCGCACCTCTCACATTGCCAGCTGGTGCCTGCTCAGGTGCCTCTGTGTTGTGAATGACGGAATGCACGCACACCAGCGTGCGCGCACATACACACACACACACACACATATATATCATCATCACCCTCTGTCCCTACCATAACACATAAACCCTCCAACAAAAAGAGCTTTCC
Organism: Perca fluviatilis; assembly: GCF_010015445.1. NCBI lineage: Eukaryota > Metazoa > Chordata > Actinopteri > Perciformes > Percidae > Perca > Perca fluviatilis. Next base: position 12,851,699 of record NC_053129.1, on the reverse strand, counting down.
TTTCCTCACAGTGGTGACTGGCTGCGGGGTCTGAGTGACTGGTGTTAATCCAGGCTTTTACCACACTTTAATTGTGTCATTCCTCTTAGTGGAATAAAAGTCATTATAGAAATGTAAGGCAAATTTTTCCTTACCAAAATGAGATGAGCGTTTAGTTCAGGAGCTAAATCTCTTGGAAAACAATTGGATTTTTTTAGGATGAGCTAAGTTCTGGGTTTGTTTTGGAATGATTCAGAATAAAAGCCAAGTAGAAAAAGTTGTACTGTCACACAAAATGTACGGTAACACTGAAAGAGTATTCTTGTAATTATTGTTATATATTAGTAAGTTGGAGGTGGCATGAAACAGTTGTGTGTAATAGACTTGGTACTCCTAAAGTCGCATGTGGCCCCAGGCTGACAACCCCCCCCCCACCACCACCACCACCCCAGAACCACCACAGCATACTGTAAGTTTCAAATTGAGTGAATTCCAGCAGAAGCTTGGCATGAATAACAACCACTGTAAAAGACGGTAATGTGAACAGACGAACACTGCCTCATTGGTTTGTTTGTTTGCGTGCCCTTGCGTCTCCCCCAGCTGGCATGTGGCGGGCAGGTAAGCAGGTAGGAGGGCGAGAGCGGCGAGCAGCCACACGGGCCGACGCAGGCGTGCTCTGAGCCAGACGATCTCGGAGGGGTGAAAGGTCATAACGATCAGATGATTGGAACTACAGAGGGAAAGTGTGTAGCCATGTAGGGAAAATGGGGGAAGCAGATGCCCGTTAATTAGGGGAAATGTGACGGACAAGATTTGATCAGCGAGGGGTACGGCTGCCTCCTGCAGTACGGCAGCTGTTGCGAGGGGGATGCTGGTGGGGCTGGTGTGTGTGTGTGTGTGTGTGTGTGTGTGTGTGTGTGTGTGTGTGTGTGTGTTCCCGTCCCCACAGGGCACCGCCACACTGCACAGACATGCCAGGAACCGTCCGCAGGCCAATGCAGTGCCCTATGGAGAGACTATTTACAGCACAATGCAATTCAACTCATTAAACTCTCAGATGAAGTTGTATTTGTCAGTGTTGACTCTTAGCGGGAAACTTAGTTTGTTTTTGTTGAATTTCTTCATCCGTAATTTTGTTTTTCAAAGTTTGGGATGGAAATATTTTCAGTATTCATGCAGCAGGCAAAGAAATAAAATCAACTAGGATCAATTTAAGCCATGAGTAGCATACTTTCAGTGAAGTCTGTATTTTTTTTCTGTGTGGATCACGATGGGATTTAAATTTGAACTCAACGGCATTTTACGACTGTGTAGTCCTAAAACAGAAAAAAAAAAAAAAAAAAGTTTGACTTTTCTTTTGTTGTCAGTATACTTCCTGCGCCCAATTGTGAGATAGTTCCTCACAGCCCGTAGTTATGCATGTCACTGTGTGGGCTTACATGTCAAACAGTTATCATGTTAGACAACTGCTTAGAGTGAAGGGTGTGTTATTCACTCTGCCACGCAGGTGTAGCGAAAGTCAGAGTCATATCTGGAAAACCAAATTCTAAAAATAATTGAACCTACCCATTCTTTTCAAATCTTTACCGTGGAATTCTGACTCAAACTTCGATAACTACTGACCTCAACATTTGCCGTCAGCCCTCCACCGACGGACTCTTTGTCATTCTATTTCTGAAAACACAACATATCCCACGCTATCTGTCACTTTTGTCCTTTACATCGAGAAAACTGTGGAGTTTCAGTAAGCGGCATAACTTCTCCACCAATGACTGTCTTTCCGTCTGTCTGTCTGTCAGCACTTGTGTCTCCTACTCTCCTGTTTGTCTCAGAGTGTTTCTATCGTTTCTACGCTTGTGTCAGGTGCTCATGCTATTTGCTCCTATTCTAATGCTCTTGTCTTGGAGATTTAATTAGCATGCTGCGAGACAGATTGACATGATGTTTGACAATGCTGGCAGACATTACTAATACAACACTCAACTAGATTATGATTCTTGGAAAATGTTTGCTATAGTGAAAACATGGAAAAGTGTAAAAATAGCTCACTGAGACAGACGTGCTGTTAGTTCAACTCGTCTAACACAACTTTATATTCATAGGAAGTTGTTCAAGAAAAAGATATTTTGAGTTTGTTGCTTGAAAATGAAAATGCAGAACGTTCCAAACGTATTCCTTCGATTCATGGTCATTGTGGACCAATAGGTACCGATTCAATGGATTTTCAGTAAGGTGACGACATGTGTGTTTGTATAACAATCAGCATCAGTATATGAGGGCTTAATGTATGGACGGGTTGTGGTTCACCATGACAACGACAGTAGTGCTGCCTTCAAATGTCGTATTTACTGTGTTTACTAGAAGAGTCCATCTCTTATGGGATTCACAACCTCAGAAGTGAAAATGTTCTGAAAGTTGTGAAGTGCATGCCGACATTTTAAGAAGTGGTAGAGGCCATGAAAAAAACATATTGTCATTTTAGAGTTTTTTTCATACTAATAATGGATAAATAACGCATTTTATTTATATAGCGCTTTTTGCAACACCCAAAGACACTTCACAGAGTTTTTAGAAGGAAATACACATACTACGAAAATTCACATTAAAATACACACATTAAAGCTAAAGTGCGTAGTTTCTGCTGCCCCCATGAGGAATTCTAAGTAATGACAACAACGCTGTCGGCGCGTCCACATGATACAAGCCTTCCGCGCACAGCCCCCACCCCCTCCTCCACGCAGTTGCAGGTAGCCAAGGAGGATACGGAGGATTAAAAAAACATGATGGACTCTTCAGAAGAGGTGATTATCTTCACTCGAGTTTTCGCGCGGGAAAGTCGCCGGACAACACAATTTTTCTGAACATAGCCATACAGAGAAATACAGAGTTGTGTGGAGCTGATAGTCTTAACCTCTTTGTGTCATGGGGACTTAGTTAGTTTATTTACATTGTGTATTAGCCTGTCCAAACATGTTCGATCGCAGCACGGGTCTCTGGGACCACCCACATAGTAAGCGAGGGTCACCGGGGGACCCGAAGCTCAATGCCAGGCCAATGCAAAAACGTCAAATAAACTGAACGGGTCCCGGGGACCCGAAGGACAACACAAGGGCTCTGAGCAACTCATTTGGCAATGGCTCGAATGTTAACGGACGTTCGTTAATATCAAAAAGTTACGCCCCAAAGCTTTGAAACTTCGATACAGCCCGATTGCTAATGTGCAGACTGGTGGAAAAATTACGAAATGGCAGCGCCCGTACCCGGAATACTTTGGCTTCACTTTAGTACAGCGGGAGGAAGTGGAGCCGCGTCATCCATCTTTATACGCAGTATACAGTCTATGGTCGTATCCACGAGCTCACAAGTTCCATTTAAAGGCAGCAATAATTTCATATTCATGTTCTAAAAGTAAAAAAAAAAAAGAAGTCGCAGAAAATGTTGCACACCATTAAAAAACAAATAACATTTGAAAGTAGGCCTCAAGAGATATAGTATATGTCTAGTATATGAATCTAATAAAGTGTCCATTGGTGTGTTTTTGTATGTGCACCGTGTGAGAAAAACACAAAACAAGTGCAAGTGCTTCAATACCTGTGCGCTTTTTGATACACTTCAGATGTTTTCTGTTAAATTTATCAGTTCATCGTTACAAGCGGCAGAATATGGCATGTGTAAGAAAACATATCGGTGCCGAGAAGAACCCCTCCCATCCCCTCCCCCCTCCCCCTCCAACACCCACACCACCGCCACCTATTAAAACTTATCTTTCTTTAATCAATTGTTAAATGTCATAGACAATCATCATTTAACACACTCTTCCTGTGTGATTCTTTTTAATCTGGCTGTAAATAGGGCAGCCCTGTCTATCACATCAGTTTCTGCCGTACACCAGAGACTTAAGGTGTTTCAACAATAGCTCGAGATAAAAAAACAAAGAAGCACTTTTTTCTTCCCTCCCTCCTCATCTCAAATCCCCGCAGAGAACACCAAAGGTATGAAAAGTGAAGAAAGGAGGAAATAAATCCAGGCGATGATGAATAATTTGAATGTAGAAATGAAGCTGTTTCAGGAGTGAGTGAGATACCTCACAAGGAGCAGCCATGGGGAGCGTACAATTAGGTCACCCAAAATAAAACGCTATCCTCCGGAAAAGTCTTTCTTGGAGTTGTCAAATTCAATATATTTCAGTGCCAACAGAATTCTTGATTTGGCTGTGAAGTGAGAGGGCGAAAGAAAGAGAGTGAAGGCCTATTTGAGAGAGACAGCTCAGGACCACGTACGTTTTATAATTTATGTAAAAAAAAAAAAAAAAAAGGGGGGACTTTTCATTTAAAGTCAGACTATCCTCCGAGGGGGGACAACAGCCACAGCTATATTGTCTGAGCATGTGTTAAGGAGCATGACGTGCTTCTGCAACAATAGCTGTTATTCTGTGAGTTTATGAAAGCATGCGGAGACAACGTTGGCTCTCAGTGGCTGTATATTAGATTTAATGACACTCAAAAAGAGGCCTCGCTGTGGAGCGCGCATGTGGCCGCCGCGGCTCCTCATGTTCCCGCGCGTGGTAACAAAACTTTGGGGGTGGTGGAAAGTTTACAAAGCATCAATGCGCTGACAAAAGTCAACAAACAGCCCCAGCCAGCCAGCCAGCATCTCTCTCTCTCTCTCTCTCGCTCTCTCTCTCTCTCTCCATACGACACCCAACAGGAAGACGAGGCTCCTCCGGAGAGCAAGATACCGCACGTCTCCAGGTGACAGATATGTCACACCACCTAAAACCCCCTGGCACAATTATACCTCTGTCGCTCTGAAGGGAGATGGGAGGGGAGAGGGAGGGGGTGGGGGTGGGGGTGAAGTGGCGGGGGGAGAGGAGATGGTGGGTACAGAGCGAGAGCGAGCGAGTGAGTGAGTGAGTGAGTGAGTGAGAGGAAGAAGTGGAGGGTGTGCGGGGTTGGTGGTGCTGGTGGATGCTTTACTCCTGGCTTATTCAAAGAGACAGCCCAAGGGATGCCTCTCGCTCTTCTAACAAAGCACTTCTTTTTGTGTGTGTGTGTGTGTGTGTGTGCCTTTTCTTTTTTTTTTTTTTCTTTTCTCGAGTATTGCTGGGTGCGCTCCAGTCAAATCCTCTGGGCCCCAGTCTTCCCCCACAGCCATTTGAGGATGCCTCAGAAACTTTTTCTCGCAGACATTGGGCCTGTTCCAGTGCTGATGTTTCAAATGAATAATCCAATGCTGCTGCGGCCATGCAGAGGGTTACTTGGGGAGTGTTACTTGGGGAGGGAGGATAGGTGGCAGTTTCATGTCAGACTTTACAGCTCAGGGAGTGTCGCTTAATTCGTTGTAGTGAACTGCACAGCAGTGCCACCGTGTTTTGGTTACTTTTAGGCGATTTTTGGAAAATTCTTGATGAGCTTTAGTTTGGCTGAGACTTGGCAAAAAAAAAGAAGCTAAATTGTCCCTCAGTGCAAATAAAATATGACGTTTCTTTTCACACACACACAGTTTGTATTAGCTCCTTCTGACATGTGATGACTTGGGAGTGCCTAATACGGGCCCACGGCTTTAACAATGCATGAGTGAGGGAAAGAGAGAGGGGACGTGCTCGCACTCCAACTAGGTCAAACTGTCTAAGGAACAAAACAGAACAGACCTCAAGTTTGCGGAAATCATTACAGGAAAACAAACTTGTCACTCGCTTGACACCCTTGACTGTTTTGCTTTCCGAAGCAGGGAGACGATAATAATAATAAAAAAAAAAAACTAAAAAAAAAACACAAATCTCCATTGCAAATTAGCCGCTATGGTTGTGAAGTTTTCCCCTGTTTGAAATGCATATCAAAAAGCCAGCCAAAGCCACAACTTACCTTGTCGTTGACATCGGGGGACAGGAGAACAAAAAGCACTTTTCTCTCCGAGAGCTGGTTTCGATTGTATACACAAGCCCCACAAAGGAAGATAAACCAGAGGCACACATTCATAAAATATACATTTGCTTCTTTGTCTTTCGTTAAGATCTTCAACAAATAGTGCTGATGCAAGAAGGACAAAAAGAGAGAAGGTTACAGGGTGTTTGAAAAATGGAATCGCAGCAGCATGACTTAACCCCTATCTCACTGTACTTTCTTTGTGAGTTACTGTTAATCATGAAAAAGAGATTCATTTATTCTTAAAGCAGCTTCGAGGGCATTTTCAACACTGTTTGCAACACTTCTCATTTTAGAAAGCAGAGGACTTCAGTGGGAACCCCTGCTAACGAAACAGGCTGATCTCATGAACCATTCGTACGTATCTATGAAAAGTATTACACTGGAATTTGTATGTATTTCACATATTAATTACCGTAGGCAGCACAATGACTGCTGGTGTATAAGAGCCCGAAGCGCCGCATAGGGAGAAGGTCAGGGAGGATGAGCGGGTCATAAAACACAGGGCTTTCAAGCAGGGGAGCGGAGTTTGGGTTCCGAAGAAAGTTAAGGGGGAAAACACAAGACTTTCACCCAGAAAACGGGTGTTGGTGTCCCGGATGTACTACTTAAGGGGACCGGTGTTTTAACCCAAACTACAGTCTTTTTTTCTAATCTTAACTAGACGCTTTAGTGCCTAAACTTAATTGTCACCTTTCGTCCACTAAACTTAACTGCAACAGCTGCTTAGACACCCAGGGCCTCACGGTGCTCTGTAGCCGACTCAGAGTGACCACAGTTTTTATTTATAACGACTGTAAGAGCCAATTAGTGCCCTTGGTATAACTAAGAACCAATCTTTGGTTCCTCTGGTGCAATCCGGAAGCACATACAGTTTTTGACCACACGCACACACGCACACCAACACCACAACACTACACAGGCAAACATACAAGCAGTGATTTGTCTGGAAACCCAACTAAGATCTCACGGAAATAAATGGAACCAAATATTTTAACTGCAAATATGACTTGGACTTTCATTGATCAAAAAGGTAAAAAAGTGCGTCAATTACTCTAACCGTGGAACAGCACCTCAGGGGCTTAAAGCTTGGGCTTAGCCTCTACAACGACAATGCACATTAAAGGGGTGGTACAGAATTTTGGACATAGGACCTCATTTCCAAGTTAGCCAGTGTGTTATTTATCAGTGGAGACCGTTTTCAACACTTTTCATCCAGTCCTTCCAGTTGCAGAGTTTGCTGGTGCTAGGCTAGCGCCAGTCAAAAGTAACTGCTAGCCTGCCACTAAAAACGTATCCACTCCACAGTACACCCAAGGCAAATAAATTATAACGGCAGAATATCGATGTAAATATCTGTGTTGATAGAATAATGTTAAAAATAAAACTACCCTTGTATCTCAATGATCGCATTACATTTTGAGGGACTAGTTTCTCAGCAGCGGAATTTGACTTACCTCCAGTTAGTAGTACTGCACCGAAAAGTAAACAGAGAAGCGCACTACAGTCTGGACACCTAGTAGTAGCCTAGTACACTGGTATTGAAGCATTGGATTGGAAACTAAGGACTTGGCAACATGGTGATTCAGTGTGCATTTAGAAATTGTAAAAATAAACCAAACAGATGGGCACCACAACGTTTCCACAAATTTCCATTGGGAGATCCAGAAAGGAACCAACTGTGGCTTTTTGCTGCTGGCTTGGACATCAAGGCGGAGACTCTACTCAAGTGGCGAATAGGTAGTGATCATTTTAGACCAGACGACTTTGAAAAACCCTGCAATCTAAAGGACCACAAGTCACTGACAACGAATGCGGTTCTATCCGTCTTTCTAGATGCACCAACAGCTACCGATGAACAGGTAATAACTTTTGGGAGGCTACTATAGCTAATAAAGCTAGCCCCTTTTATAACGTTAGCCTAGCTGCTACTGATAGATTGAGACTGATGTTAGTGGAGATAACGTTACAGTTCAATGCATTGTGGAGAGTGACAACGTTAGCTAACGGTGTAGCTTAACTCTTGGTAGATACCTGGCTGGGCTAACCGCTAACTTTAGGTAATTGCTGACAGAAAAGTCATGTAAGCTCGGACGGTTTACATGCAAATTGCAGCGGCAGGTAAATAAACTTGTGTGATTGTCATGGAAACTGGCTTTCTCAGTAGCCTAGGTATTATCACTCCGCCGCTGCTGTAGCCTATGCTACCAACTACAGGGAACAAAGTATAACTATTGCAATGCGATGCAAGGGTAGTTTTATTCCTAACATTATTCTATCAACACAGACATTTACATCGATATTCTGGCGTTATAATTTATTTGCCTCGGGTGTACTGTGGAGTGGGTAAGACTGTTTTTAGTGGCAGGCTAGCAGATACTGTTGACTTGCGCTAGCCTAGCACCAGCGAACTCTGCAACTGGAAGGACTGGATGAAAAGTGTTGAAAACTGTCTCCACTGATAAATAACCAGTCCTTACAGAAATCGTTTTTTTGTGATTGTTGCAGGCAAAAATCCTTGATTACGCGGCACGTTTTCTTAAAAAATGCGATGGAATATGCAGGATATTTATGCAATGAAATTGCGAGAACTTGCAAAAATTGCGGGAACTTGCAAAAATTAGTTTGATGAAAATGAGAAAAAAAAGTGATTCCCCCAACACCCTGCTTTTCGATGATGTTCACGTCGCGTAATTACGTCACTTGATAACGTCCCCATGGCAACAGGGGGAAATGGCTGCTCTTGTGTGAAGTAAACGCGACATTTTTCAACTTTCTGCTAAGATATATGTGACTTTTTTGCAACGAAAATGCAAGGATTATGAAATCATGCAAGCCCCGCATATTTTGCGCGGGAATCGGCAATTTATGCAGCGAAAGTGCGGCGTATTTGGAAAAAATGCGGCCCCCGCATAAATATGCGGACTTTGGCTGATTATGCATTGAATTATGCGATCGCATAATCGCGTTTTTCTGGAAGGACTGAATAACACACTGGCTAACTTGGAAATGAGGTCTTATGTCCATAATTCTGATCCACCCCTTTAATCAACATTTCTATAAATGCGCGAGTGTTGGCCATTCGGCTAACTTTCAACTGTAGTCCTACTTACCTAGAATGCATGTTATTATGCTGGGAGGAATCTGGAGCACGGAACGCAAACACGGGAAGAACGTGCAAAGTCCACACAGAAAGGCCCTGCCCAGACCGGGGCAGGGCAAAACAGCTAAACTTAACTGTCATGTGACCGGCCGGCGCTTTGCTGTCATTTCATAGGGTGTCATAGGAATAGTTGTGCATACGTTTTTGTTCGATATCATACGAACCCGTTCATGAGAATGCGTTGAACAAAAAGGCTGCGTTTCCATCAGATTTCCCACCACAGAGACGCACTACACTTAAGTTTGTCATTACGTTGTAATACATGTTGATTGCGAAGCATCAACCATTTCCTGGTAGTTTATTAACACCTGTCACCTGAATTTCCTCGCAAATATTATAGCCTCTCTCCGGCGAACCATGTAGGGCATCTGCTCCTCACCTTGTCTGTCCATGCCTGCTTCCATGGCCATGCTACCCCTATGCGTGTGTGGGTGTGTGTGCGGCTGTGTGTGAGTTTGTATGTGTGTATGATTGCCGGTACAGGAGAGAGCGGCGGGAGTGACAGCGCCTCTACCCAAGGTTATGTCCAAGGAGAGTCGAGCCAATTACTATGCAGATCAGAGCTGATGGCGTTTAAGGGGATTGCTCCGATGCAATCACATTAGCTGGCCAGAGAGGAATCTCCAGGCTGACCCCAATCACAGGGGCTACAGCGGCGGGGTCAGCCAGGATGGAGGACTGCCGCCCATGTTTTCTTTTCACAAAACACTTTTTCCTTATCTCGAGCAGCACGTGATTATCAAGCCAAACAACCCCGGGCTTTCTACAGGCGTGCACTTGCATTTTTCTTTTTTTTTTTTTAAGAAAGCATACGGATTGCAACACATCCAGTATAAATAGTAGGGATGGGGGGTAATCGATTCACATATGTATCATGCTTTTTTCTTGCAACAATTATTAAAATAGATTTTTTTAATTCATTTTTTTTTAATCAATAATTCTGCTAAATATTTTCTGTTTATGCGGTACTGCCGACGGCAACTACATCATATCCATTCCCAGCAAAACAGACCGAAAGCAGAAAATGCAGAAGATACATGTCACAGTATGTACTTCTTTACAAATGAAATAAATGTCATGCGACCATGTGACGTGCATTCTTTTTAGAAAACAAGTCGTTTTTAGAAATGTCTCATGATATATTGTGTCCAGAAGTGTATTATTCACTCGAATCACAATACTTCTAGAATCGCAGTAAATGAAAATCGCAATACACAAATTTGAATCGGCACCCATGTATCATGAAAGAATCGGATGTGGAGCATATCGTCCCAGCTCTATGATACATAGCAGCAGTGTGTGGGCATTTTGCGTGAAAAATAATGCCGCTTGATGGTAAACTGAGACATAGACAGACAGACAACAATGCTCACAGTTGACCACAGTTTTCCAAAAACACGTATTCACACTTTTCTTGCCATGCATTCCTCCCCACTCCTCTCTTTCTCTCCCACTCGTCTTTAAGGTGAACGCCTGTCTGTGATCCGCCTCGGTCTTGGAGGGCAGATTGCAATTTACTCTCTCCCTGTGGGTGAGGTGTGTGTGTGTGTGTGTGTGTCCAGGTTGTAAATATGCCTCCTCTATCTCTTTTTCTTTTTTTTTCCTTTTCTCCCCGTCGCACCCTTCCTTTCCTCCGCCACTAGTTCCCCTGCTGCCCGTATGGCCAGTAATGAGACTAGAGTTTGATCAGGTCGCCTCGCTGTTCCTGGAAAGATCTCACTTGAGCCACTGGCCCGTAATGGAATCTGCATCTAATGCATACATAAATCACACCTTCTTTCAGGACATTTTCATATGCATAATGTCTTTCAACCCCCTCCTTCTTCCCATTCCTCTTTCTCTCTTTCCACCCAATGAGCTTTGTATGGCAGGATGGGGGGGGGGGAGATGTGGTGCTAGTGCTGGTGGAGAGGAAAGGCGAGATAGAAAAAGAGAGAGGTGATGAGTCCCTCTTTTTTGTGCCTTTTTTTTTTGTAAAGCAAGAGAGAGACCCGTCTGTAATGCTGTCCTGTCTATTGTGCTGACAAGACTGGCTGAGTGGTGAGATGATGCTAAGATTGGGGAGGATCTTCTTAAGGTGGCTGCTCGACATCTGTTCTCACTGTCTGTATCCAGTGTGAACGAGTGAGTGAGTGAGTGAGTGTGTGTGTGTGTGTGTGTGTGTGTGTGTGTGTGTGTGTGTGTGTGTGTGTGTGTGTGTGTGTGTGAGAGAGAGAGTGTGACAGAGGAAGAGGAAGAAAGAAAGAAAGAAAGAAAGAAAGAAAGAAAGAAAGAAAGAAAGAAAGAAGCCAAAAGAAAAATAATAAATAATGATAGCCCAGTGTGAAGAATTTGTCAATTCTGCACATCGGTTGGACTTTGGGTAGATTTGAGACGGACGGTCGCTATGGCCTCTCTCACTCTCTCTCTCTCTCTGTCTCTCTCTCTCTCTCCTCTCTCTCTCTCCTCAGAGGCTTTGTTATGTTAATGCGGACGGATGTGGCAGATTCACAGCGATTTTTCATCTGCTGGTGACGAGAGATAAAAGGCGAGTGACGAGGTGTCGCGATCGTCCTCACTGTTCCCCTCTCAGTCACTAACAAGCTTCTGCATTGTGCCGCCGCCATTTTCCGCGTGCTCCATTTGCATCTGCAAGCCCTCAACTTCATCCTCCCTCCTAAAAGTTTATGCCTTCTCGTTAGGGCCACGTAGGTGTGAGATTAAAATGTTGGGCACACTTTCATTTTCATAAGCGTAGTGACTGCGCGAGTGTGTGCGTTTCTGTGTGTGTGGCTGCTTATGTGGGTCTGCATATGCAGGGCACATGTGCATCTGTGGCGCGCTGTAAAGGAGGTATTACCATAGAGCATCTATGCAAGTGAATGTTATTTATTTATTTAAGTGCCTCCTAAGTACGTGGCAAACCCCCCCCCCCCCTCCATAGGTGCTCTGCATCTCTTTAGATGATACAAGCTGCCATATCAGCACAGGCTAACCCATTCTTAATCACATTTGCATTTTTATTTTGAGATATTCCTCAAACGTTTGCATTATTGAGGATTTATGATGAGCTCTTCGCCTGATCCTCCATCAACTTCACTCATAAAGAAGGTTCTCCATAACTCATAGGCGAGTGGAATATGCTGTCCCCCTGAAGTAATTAGATAGCAGAATTCTGATATGGAAAGTTTGAATAAATCACTTTGTTTATGAGTGCTGAGGCCTTGAGAACAGGGGGAGCCCTATTCACACCATGCAAAAAAGAACATTCCCACTGTGGAGTTTTACTACAGTGCTGTTTAATTAAGTATCTTTAGACATTAAACATCCTGCAGAGGATGATTCTGCTTAGGTACACTTTAGTCTCATTTCTGTAGTGTAGGCAGCCACATAACAGGGTCCAAAAGGTCGAAACAAGTCAGAATGATCCGATGAGTTGTAAACAAGTTTGTTCACCAGTTTCATTTGGAGGTAAAGCCGAAAGGGAGCGCAACCGAAATTCTGCACGGGAAAACTGTGCACAACTACAGTAAGTACAGTAAGTCAAAGTTGAACCAGGAAGTTGGCCTGTAAAGTGCCAGCCCCCAGGGCAATGCCCAACAGTACTGTGGCATTGCAGACATTTTTGGGTGCAGTGGCCACAGTTGGAATTGCAGGTCACCAATGAATGGTGGTGTCACCGGATGATGATCCAGACAGACAGCTGTTTAACAAGCAGGGAGGGTCTTATGAAATATGCTTTCAGGTTGCATTGTGGGAAATGTAGTATCAAGAGTTTTTGAGCTTTCACAAAAGTTAGGATATCCTAGCTTCCGCTGATTCAATTTTGACCATTTGTTTTTTTTCTCTCTATAGCGTCCCTAACTTTATAAAAGTGACATAATAGATCACCATGACTACCCCTTTAATGCATCATTGGAGATGAACACACACATGACATCACATGATTGATGAACGGTTATCTGAACAGTTTGGGTTATTTACCGTTTGTCTTTCTTTTTTTGTGACATCTCAGCAATTAATGTGGTGAGTACAAAGTTATTATTACTGATGATATGATATGAGGAATGATAACCAAAAGTACATAAACAGGACCTTTACACCCTGTTATAATAAATGGCTTCATAAAAATCTTATAGACAAGTCTGATCTTAAATGATACTATGATATAATGTAGATACAGTCTTGCGCACCTATTTTGTTGTTATGTGTGGAAGCCAAATATCTATTGGTGAAATATGTAGTCATGTTCATACTCTGGGGCAGTGACCTTAAACAGGTGAACAATACTGTCTCATTCTCTGTCTCTTTTTTTTTTTCTGCAAAAAAAATTCAAATGATGTTCTCTGCCATGCCAAATGAGTGTTTTTGGCAAATCTATGGGAAATGAATCAGGCTGAGTTTTATTAAAAAGGATTTGAATATTCAAATGAACGCTTGACTGATCTTTTGTTTAAGCCCTTTTCCTGTCATCGGTTATTAGCTGAAGAGGGTGAAAAGTTTCCCGTATTTTGGTGAATTTCACATTGGATTTACACTGGAGGGGATTTTATTAAACCATTATTTACATTGACTCATTTCCATTTTGGTTCCCTACAGAAAGTTCCAGCTTGACATTTTTGAACAAACGTCTGCGTTTTTTCGTATTAGCTTTTATTATAGATTTGCGATGATGCTTCAGTAAAAATAGGATTCCCAGTCAGTGTTTACCGAGATATAATTGGCTATCTGGAATAGCGAGGTATTTGGTCTGGGGCTGAACTTTGGGATGAAACAGAAATTACTGCCTCAGTGCCTCTGCCTAACTGTAGGTAGTTATTCTACAAATAGAAATCTCTGCCTCCTGATAATTACTGCCACACACTCTCAGAGTGATGCAATATGAATGTGTGAAGCCATTGTACGTGGGGATCAAAATAATGACATGTCGACCCATGAGAGGAAAGGATTAAAAATGAGATGGATTGTTTTTTTGCATGAAAAGCAGTTCAGTGATGTTGAACAAGTGGAATTCGGTGCAGTGATTCAAAAAAGGACAACTTGCCCTCTGTGTGAGGCGCGTTAAACAAACCAAGTAATAGTGGCAGACTTCCCATTAATTAAGCTTGAAGGATTCAGTTTCAATCCTCCATTTGTTGATGGGGAATTGCATACTTCACAGCCTCTGCCCCTTTGATGGTAGTTTTGGGACCAACAAATTGATTGATGGATAGCTATTTGCATGTATCTTAAAATGCCTTTTTTTTCTCCCTATTTTTATTGAAAATAATGGAATGGAAGTAAGTGTGTGTAGGTGGGGCTGGCTGTGTCTCTCTCTCAGTGTGTGTGTGTGTGTGTGTGTGTGTGTGTGTGCAGGAGAAAGGGGGTAGCTTGTTAAGCAGAATTCATTTTCCACCAGATCATAATGCAATCATAGTTGGCCTGCTTTATTGTGCCGCCAGTACACACACACACACACACACACACACACGGAAATACATCTTACTCTGTTTACACACACATCTTACTCTGTTTAGGATGTGATTTTATTATTCCATCTCACTGTGTCCCATTCAAGCATGTACGACATCCAGACATTCCTATTTATTTATTCTCAGACTTTTATAATCAGCCATATCAAGCATGTGCAACGCTCTTACACACATCCTTCATGTCTTATGTGAATCACATCGCTTTAAAAAAAAAGTTTGACTTTGTTGCCAGCACAAAAAGCGAGGCTCAATTACATGTGGGCCTGGTGTAAGAAAACTGAAACCCTTTATAATCCCACCTTTAGGAAATGACTTTGATTTCCATGTTCATGGCAATTTCATTATTGATGAGGCAAAGTGAATTGGCAGAGGTGGTGTCCAAAGACCTACATTAAGTGCAATATTCAAATTGTCCCCCTCTCTCATATGAGCTGTGACCTTCGGGTGCCATGAAAGCACAGCCTTATAACTGAGGCAGTTAGTTTGCCTAAGGCATATGAGATATAAGCATATGTATATTGATATATTGAGGTAGTTCGTCACTCGGGAATGCAATGAGGCGGGATATATATTTATATGTAGGTGTCCGGTGGATGCAGAGCCTGTGTCCGCTGATGAGAATGGGTATCAGGCTCCACAGCATGGGGTGAATTTACTCGGGGTAGTGTATGCACAGGTTTCAATCTCCCTGCAAACCATTTGAATATAAGCCACTGATTTATTACCTTATTTGGTCTGTCTTCTGTATGCAAATGCATTAGTGGGGGGGGGGCACGGCTGGCAGTAGGGTTTAGGGTGGCGGCAGCGGTGGTTGTGGTGGTGGTGGGGGTGGGGGGGCACACTTTGGTTGTATGCATAATGACATTCCCAGGGTCATCCCTCCGGTGTGTCAGGGACCCGTAGTGAAGCAAGCCTCTGGGGGATGTAGAAGGAGATGGGGAGCTAAGGGGGAGGTTGCAGGGGAACAGGCCCCGCGAGGCAAAGTCCCCAGGTGCCCTCCCCTACCCCGCCACCTTCACCCCTCAACCCTCCCTCCTAAACTCCTGGCAGTTCCTGAGCCTATCTGCTGCCAGCTCCGACTGCCCCTGCTACGCAAACCTAGCTTGCGCTAAGTGTCTGCTGTGGCTCTTGGCTCAGTGGAAGTGCATTAGCCCTCATGACAATGTAACCCCCCACTCCCCTCCCCCCCTGCCAATTATGGATCTGATCTGTGTGTTTAATAATTGCCCTCTTCAGACGCATTCAATTGTGTCCAAATGGGAGTGGAATTGATTTTTTGTAGGATATTAGCCGATTACTCTGAGTGCCCTCCTAATTTGAATCGATTTGAATAATGGTTATTCATGTGATCTTTGCCTTTGCTACTGTGCTGCGCAACGACGCGCCCTCAAGGTGCGGCACCGCCACTGTGATAAGTACACTGTATACACACGTGTTGGCATGCGCGCAGCGTTTGATATTGCGCAGTCTTTCATAACTTCAGAAAATGTAAAATGATTAATACATTAGGGGGAAGAAAGGAGATTGTAAGGGCATGGATCAAAACAAAATCTTAAGACTCATCCTTTTAGCTAGAGATCAAAATCACTTCTTTTTTTTTTATCATCACTGAAGCCAGATTTGAGGGCGGCCTTTATCTCCCTTAAATGGAACTCTTATCAGGATGGGCCTTTGATTGTTGCTGCTTAAACTGTAAATAAATATATGGATTGCATTTTCTTGCTTACATGTGAGCGTTTCAAATGCATAAACCCAAATGATCAAAATGAAAATGTATGAAAAGCATGTTTGGCCATGACTTGCTTTTGTTGAGCATATATGCAAAGCGGCGACCTGGGTGCTCTCATCCGTAGCTGAGTGAACGCTGCCCCGGCCATCATGTGTCTCAAAGAGAACTGGGGGACAAAGACAGTGATTTACCCCCCCCCCACCCCCCCACCCTCTCACCCCACAATAGATAGACAATAGGCCTGTCTGACACTTAAAATATTAAAGAGTGGAATATGCACCGCTACGTTGATCTTCACTATCAATATTTAACAGCCTCTTATGCATGTATGCTGAGTTGTCCAATTTCATTAAGGCCATTTGTCATCCTGGAGGGCACTGGTCTTGGGCCCCGAGGAGCCCAGGGACAAACAGAGGGGGGCTAGTGTCTTTAGCACCCATGTGGGGGGGAGAAGCATTCTGCATTCTTACTGTATATATACGTACACTGAATACAGGCAACAACAAAAAAAACAAGTAAAGTCTATTGTTTTGTTCACTGACACTGGTTCAAATGTTAATTGTGTGAGAAGTGTTTGGAGTGGTTGAAGCAGTGTTGGATGGGGATTAAAACGTGTCGTCCAAAATGAAAAATTATGATTTTGTTTGGGACCATTTGAAAACGGTACCTCCTCTCGATGCCAGTACATGAGCGTGTGTTTCTCTGATCTGTCAACGCTTTGAACAAATCAACATTTGGTTTTCATTTACTCAGAATTACGCTTCGGATGTCATTGTGTGGGTACTTTTTCCCTTTCTTTTTCTTTTTTTCTCATTATAGAGAAAACGAATGCGTTCCTAAGAGAAAGGTACGAGGAAGTATATAACCACAAATTGTGCATTCATCAGTTTATCTCTGTTCTGTGGGCGTCGCTCTGAGCCCGTTGCCTGAGACAACGTGGTATACATGGACCTCTATTTGCTTCCCGTACATTTGGCTCGTGTTTATCACATTTCCTCTAACAATACATCTCGATTCCTAAAGGCACAGAATCTCAAATGTGACATTTTAACAACCCTTATTCCTTTCACGCTGCACCATTTCCTTTTTGCACTTTAGTGTCATTTTCATTCCAAACCTGAATTACCAATTTGTCTTTGTGGCACGGGCAATTTACATGCATCCGTTTCAGGTTTTTTTTATATGCAAAATGCACTAAAGTGTAGCATTTTTCCCATCACAAGGATATTTTCCCGGGTCTAATTTCATGGTTTTGATGGTGAGTGAGTCCGTCTCGGAGGAACTGTACCTCTTGTTCTCATAGCTCCTGGGTGACGTCTTGATGACAAGTGTCTTTAATATGCATGGAGAATGGCAGGTCCCACATTTTGTCCCCACAGTTTTGCATGTTGAGGAGAAATTGCCCAGCGTTGGGGGGGGTGCGGTTACTGTAGGAGACGAATGTCAGTTACCATTCAGAAAGAGGGGGCTTTTTATGATTATTGCCTCTGTGTTCCACCATTAAAAGCAGAGTGGGGGGAATTGTCCGTGCGGCATTTTTGGCTCGCTGCGTTGTGGCTAGCTTCCAGAAGGAAGGGTTGCACAGACATTTCCCTCTTATGAAGGAGGCACGGTGATCCCATGCCAAAGCCTAGAGGCCTGCGTCCTGCCATGCCACAGCCAGGCTCAAATGGAATCTGAGGGCTTGTTCGCTGTCAGAAACACAAAACCAGGTTTATCAGGTTCGTAGAGACAACCAATTGCGTTTTTCCATTACATGGTACCTGCTCGACTCTACTCGGCTCGGCTCGGCTCGGCCGCGTTGCCCCGTCCTCCATTTTCCATTGCAGATTTAGTACCGCCTCACGCCTGAGGCGAGCGCGGCTGGTCGTCATAGCGCCGCCGCAGGAAACTGCCGTGACCTAACGCGACACACACGCAGAACGTCGAAGGTGTGTTGTTTTTGACTCTCTGCACAACATGGCATCATGACTTTGCGTAAAGATACACGCCACTTTCCTAAATCCAAATGGCGCGTTATCTGTACGCATTTTGAGCTATCCGCGTGTATGTCTACGCTGTACACAGCGGATTTTGTTTTGTTGGAAGGTTGGGTTTAGGAAAAGAACATTGGGAAAGGCTTTAGTAATGCAAAAAAAAAAAATATTTTGTGTTACTAAATCTTAGTACCGCCACAATAAACGGTTGGGTTTAGGAAAGAAACATTGGGAAAGGCTTAAAAAATATATATATATAAAAAACGCCACACGCAGGACGCAATCCCGGCTCTCCTGGGTGGAAGTCCTGTGTTTTACCAAGCCGCCACCCCCCGAACCCCCCTCCTTTCATACTACTCCCTATGGCAAAAATTCACACGTAACGTAGGTCAATGGCGGCCGAACGGCGTTAATATACACGCTAAAAAGCGATTATGCGTCTTGATAACACGCAAAAACGGCATACGAATTGGCGTGTCATACATACGCCACTTCATGAGATCAGTCTGCTCGGTGGGGGTGTGAAGCTGGAGGCAGCAAAAACTAAACGCTGCTGGCTGAACTATTTAAAAATAGCGGTTTTGTTAAGGACACCCCCGTCTGTCGCTAGCAATGAGCAATGAGCGATTAGTGACGATTCTCTCCGAACCAATCAGTAGTCTGCAGGTTTTCAAGTCACCGTTGGGGATCGCCTCAGCTCGCTTGGAACCTGGACGCAGGTGGTACTAAAAAAAGTACCTGTTAGCAAGGTACCACTACCACACCTCTAAAATAAAAAGTATTAGTGAGACTGGTATTTTAAATGCAACCATCATGCTTTGGATTTTAACACAGCGTACTTGAAGGAAAGAACAAACCCTGCTATGGTAAAGTCATTTAACAAAAAGTAACTTCAGGATGTAATTAGTAACTTTTGTGCGAATCAAAGAAAGGTTGTTTAACAGTATGGATTTGTACCTGCTCACTGTGTCCTTCAAACTGTATGTTGTTGCGATTAGTCAGTCCCTCCAGGATTGTTGCGGCCCAAAATGCCTGATTTTGCGGGAGCTTTTGTAAAAAAAACTGCGATAACCGTTGCGATGTCTTTTGTATGTTTGTTGCAATGAAGTTGCGGGAGACAGTGAAAGTTGCAAAAAAAGTTGAGATATTTTTTTTTGTATAGTTCTTTAAATATAAAAAGGAAACTTGTTTCGGGGAGAATAAAACTACTCTGGCCTGAGTTTTCCTAGGAACCTTACCAAAAAGACTCAGGATGCTGCAAATGTTGGTATAATATGAAAATGTTATGGTGTAATGGTGGATTTAAGACAAAAAAATAATAATTTATTGAATGAATCAAATTTGAACATACTGTATGTGTCAGTGGCTTGTTGATCTTTACATTGTTAGTTTCCTAACCTGGCCTGGGACTCTTCTCATTCATACGGTTCGATAAAGTACTTACTGGACTTTAACTTATCATTGCACTTACAATTACGAGCGTAGCTGTCCTCAATTTAGGTCATTGCGTCGTCTCATCTCCGGGATTCTCCTGCATCCACCGTGTGCGTTTGTGCGCGTCAGAGGCGGGGGGGACTGTATGAGCAGCAGCCCGGCCCCCGCCCGCTGCAGACAGCCGACAGGATTGAAACAGCAGCAGCTTTCAGCGACTTTAGAGTGAAAAAAAACGTTACAGCGTACATTGATGTTAAAATGTATACAGGTTGGCAGGACAGTCTGAGATGTTTTGCACGGTCTTTCGCTGTACGTTTTGTTGGTAAATGTGAGATGTTCGAGTCTCGTCTTCATATCGGAATTTGGGAAACAAGCTCTCTCTTTTACTCCCGCTTGGTTAGCGGCACTCAGAGTCACATTATACTGACGTAAAGTCTGGCACGTGGGACTGCTGGAGTTGGTTGAAGTCGCGGCGATTGGTCAAAATTGCGAGTCGCACCAAAGTCACGGTGATTGGTTGAATTCGCGTGAATTGGCGCGATCGCGACATCGCGAAATCCTGGAGGGACTGATTAGTGATGATGCACTGCAAAAGTCAGTTAGTTTAATATTCAGTGCTGAAATCTGACTATCTTTAAAGAAACTGATCCGTTTTGACAAAGTGAACATGTTCTTGCAATCAATCCTCACTTTTTTCCTACACAGGATTTGTTTCTAAACAAAGCTGTGTTGAAACAAAGCTAAGAATAAGACGCATCCCTCCAACACTGTTTAACATGACAGGTGATGCCCAATTATTGAAAGTTGGCAAAGTTGTAGCATTTCAAACCATTGAGTTATCTTTTACTTAGGAATGCATACTAAATGAAGTTGCTTGTTTTGTGGTGGATGCTACTTTAATGTTTGCTTGTCTCAATCTATTAACTTCACGGAACAATTGAGATCTTTGTTCCTTTGTTTCTTTCTTTACGTGTTGTTTTCCACCTCTCAGCTCTCCACCATGTTTCACTTCTCACCTGAATCACACTCTCTGCAGCCCATCCAAACACACACACACACACACACACACACTTTTATCACCAACCTCTTGTCTTTCTCTCACACTCAAACACACACAAAGACACGCGCACAAACACCTCTGGTGGCCATATCCGCCACACTTCTTACTGGCGCTAATCAATCTTACAATACATTCATCATCAGCACCACACCGCGGGCTCCGTCCTGCTGAGTGAAATCTCATTTAGGCCTCTTTGGATGTTTCACTGCGCTGGAAATACGCAATTACATCACGGACATGGGGGGACGGGGCCTGGCAGGGAGCAGCCACTGACAATTAGACACCTAACAGACCAGGTGTGAGCTGTGCTGCACACCACAGTAGAAGAAGAAGACTGTATTTATAAACTAAGTCAGTCTATCTATCTATCTATCTATCTATCCATCCATCCATCCATCCCACGCATTCATATGAATGGGTTCGTATGAAATCGTACGAAAAGTTATGCACAACAATCACATGACAGTTACAGTGACCGATTGTGACAGTTATGTTTAGCCACAAAAGGCGGCTGTGAAACGGCAATATGACAGTCAAGTTTAGGCACCAAAACGACTAGTTGCAGTAAGATTGGAAAAAGGTTTGTGGTTTTGGGTTAAAACACTCCGGTCCTCTTGTACTTCGGAGACTCGAACATCCATTTAACTTCTTACAGGACATGCACTCCGCTCCTCCGCTTGAAAGTCTTGTGTTTTCGAACAACCAATCCAGCCCAACCTCGCCCCTATGCGGGTTTTCGTGGGCTTATACTCCAGTCGTAAGTACTACGGCCATTACGGCGTTGATATACACGCTAAAAAGCGATTATGCGTCGTGCTAACACGCCAAAAACAGCATACGAATTGGCATGTCATACATACACCACTTACTGAGATCAGTCTGAACATACAGTATGCAACCTGACCCCATACTACTCTAAGTAATATATAGGGGTGTGCAAAAAAATCGATTCACATTCGAA
>NC_053129.1:12722523-12825023 GCF_010015445.1 Perca fluviatilis | reverse complement strand
TTGTATTGTAAAACATTTGTCTAAGCAAACATAATGTACAAATAAGCATGTAAAGACTAAAGTATGAGCAGCATCACTATCTTTAAATAGACAACAGTGAACACAGTGTGTGTCCATAGCCTCTAACCCTGTGACTGGTCCTTCTCAGGGCCTTTGGCCTGATCTGGTTCAAGTTTGATGCCTATTTTAGTGTGGTGTTCTGATTGGAAAGGGCTGAATCTCACCTGGCTTCATGTGTAAGATGTCCGAATGTGGAAAAGATATGACTAACCAAAACGTTCTGATGCACAAGGCAACCATATGGTGAAGAACATACTTTTATTACACAATATTGAGCAAAGTCTGGCACAGTGATCAAAGAAAGAGAAAGAAAGACAAAGCAAGCACTGTTGAAATAAAATGTTAACATAAAATTACCCAAGAAAAGGGTAAAATGTCTAGCTTTTTTTTTTTTTTTTATAGGAACCAAAAGTTAGTTTGGAGCACTTTAGTTTGGAAAACTACAGGCAAGTAGTTTAGTCTTTTTTTAACTTTTCATATCTAATACAACTGCAAAATGCGTTTTTTGTTTTGTTTGTTTTTTTAACCACAGAATCTCGGGAGTGATTGTTTCAGGGGGAACAGTAAATTTCTTACTTAGCCATCCTAAATTGTCAATTTAGCCCGTCTTTGAGATTATACTTTTGGCACCATTTGTTGGCAAAAATGGCACAAAATGTTTCTGGTCGGGAAGTCTTTAGAAGTTCAATTTTTATATTGTTATTGTCTCGTTAAAACATTATTTTCTAGGAGACCAGGGCCCCCCAAGCAACTGCTTATATCGCTTAATGGGTTGGGAAGGCTCTGTTTGGGTGACACACACTGAGCACCCCGATTCTACAACCCTTGGAGGACCGGCTGCCACCCATTTTGCCCTAAACCATGATTTATCCCAGCTGCGGCTTCTTACACACACAGAAACGTTCCCCCTTCACTATATTCCACACGTGCATTACTCGGAAAACTGCAGGAGATCTATTCAGTCTCCTGACAAATAGTCAATGTTCAGTATCGGCTGACAAATTAAATCCAATAATATTCAAATACGGCGGCGGCAGGCAGCACCGGGTCATCTTTATTCAGCATTATGCTTTCTGCACTGAACGTTGTTTATTCAATCTGCACCCGTGCCGGCCGCCGTCTACTTTGGAGTGTTCTGTTTTTCGAGCAATCTATTTCTGATATTGCTCTATTTTCCTGAGACAGAGCGAAATTGTTACACTGGCCTCGTAATATTACACCACCCTTAATGGAATCACGGTGCCTCCACTGCTAACCCTCCCCCCCCCACCACCCCTCGTGATTTGAATAAACGCATTCAATTAAATCAAACCTGGGATACTGTAGCTTTTAATTGAAAGGGAATTATCCTCTATATGATTTCAGAAACGATCTCTGGGGAGGTAGTGGTTTCAACAACTCACCAATTAGACACTTGTCTCTTAAATGGAAACTACCTCCAAAGGAAATGCCCCGCATTAGGGCTTAATGATTTGGGCACTTACCAATTACGCTAGCAATGAATTTCTTTTCTCGTTAAAACAAGACATCATTTTATAGATTCATAAAAGCTGCGTTTCTGTATAACGTTGAAGCAATGGAGGGACACTGGGGGGCGGGGGAAAAGCAGCGCGGTTACACCATATATGCCATCACACGTTACTTAAAAAGGATATGACATTATTATTGCGCTAAGAAAAAAGAAAGTATATATTCGGAGAAGAAGTTCAAAAGTTTGAGCTATCCCCAAACAAATCACATTTTAACAGTTTAAATGACCATTTGAAACTCACTGGTTTAAAATGGATAAAAAAAATTTAAAAAAAATAAATAAATAAACTGAATTAGGTTTGATGCTTAAATCAACATTTGTTAAAAAAATGATTTTTTTTTTTTATTAATATTCACTAGGGATAACAAACGTGTTGCATTATGTCTTCTACGACTGATCGAAGCCATATCCATTTAGTGCAGCCATAATATTGACAAAAGAGGGCAGCAGGCTGCTACCGCCTGGCCCGACCCTCCGCTTCAGAGCAGGCGAGACTTGGCTCAAGAGAATCTGGGCCGGGTTTGGCTCACTGGAGAGGGCCTGGCTGTCTGCTCGCCTGCCTCCTCTGGCTGCCTGTCTGTGTGAGTGACTGCGAGATTGGTTTATTTTAGTTCATCATCTCCCTCATCAATCTTTTACGCGGGACTGGGTCAGCAAAGATGACAAAAGTGAATCGCTTATGTGGTCCAAAGTTTCTGGCAGCGACTCGGTGTGAGTAAACACAAAAGTCTTGCTCTTCCCTTTCTTCTTCAACACCCCTCCCCTCCTCCTCTTCCTCCTCCTCCCCCTGTCATCCGCTCCCACTTTCTCTCTCCCCCCCCCCATTCCCCATCACACCCGCCTCTCACCCCTTTTCCAGAGATATATGAAGGCAATGTGTGGATCTGGTTGGCTTTGTGAACTAGATGCCAGACCACATCAGAGGAGCTGTGCTGAGGGAGCAGATTGCACGGTGACGTCTTTCTCTCCTCTCCCCGTTTCTCACTCGTCTTCTTGCGCTCTTCTTTCTTACTCCTTCTTCTTTGAGACTTCCCCGTCTCATGAGGTGTTGGAGTTGACCGTCGACTGACATTTCTCCTGTGTGCCATTTTGTATCTTACTTTTTCTTCCTGCAGAGCCACATGTCCACTCCAGATTAATTCCCATTCATGTATTCTGCTGCCGGGCTACTGTACTGCAGCTTGTGCGGGTGGGGCAGATTATGGGCTGCAGAGTGACGATGGCCCACCGACGGTTCTAATCAGGAATGAGATGCAGAAAAGGATAAAGAAAAAAAACGCAAACGGATAGATGAGCATGGAAAAAGAGCAGTCTCCACTTAGCCTTTTGAATTCAAACACATGTCCGATGTTATAAAGACTTGTCAAAGTGGAAAGGAAAAAAAAAACCGTGGACAGAGGGAATGAAATGCTGGGACACACTGGTTAGCGAGTGTTGTTAGTGAAGCCTGAGACCTCTCACTGGGCCATATGGAATTACCGAAAATGAAAACCACGTTGAGGACCCTCTCCAGTAGAACGTCTCTTCCTCACTGCTATCATACATTTACCATGGGAAGCTTTAATAGAATGAGAGACGTTTCTGGTTGGCGACTTTGATTTTAGATCCCAAAACTCTAATAGAATTGTCAAAATGTATTTGATTTGTATTTTAAAGATTATGTTTTGCCCTTATTTGACAGTGAGCGTAGAGAAAGCTACAGGTAGGGGAGAGGGGTATGGCATGCAACTAGGGTCCCATATGGCCTCAGGTTTATGTCAATATAATATAATAATATCATTTGTCAATGTGGTCCATAAAAAAGTGAAAAACGCACATAAAGCCCAAGTTTTCACGTCTTGTTTTGTCCGAGACCAGCAAATATTCACATTTTGAAAGCTCAAGCCAAAGAAATTTGGGCATTCATTTCTTTTAAAGAAATGACTCGCTGATTATATTTTTGCAGATTGACTTATTGTTTCAGCTCTAAAGCCCCGTACAACATTTTGAGCCTCAATTGGCTCTTTCGAGGAATCAAAAACACTTCTGAATCTGAATCCAGAACGGAGTGACCGTACGGCATCGTCTCTGGAATGTGTCAAGTCAAAACGAAATGAAAAGTGACGTTTTGCCTTTCAATATTATTCTCCATATCTAATGTGCATTTGTTTTATTTAATATTTTTCTATTTCAATGTTTTATCTCAAGCTTTTTTTTTATTTTTTGCAATCCCATTTTAATTTTGTAAACGCTGGAGGGCAGCTCGAATGTGCAGGACATTCTGTATCCTTATGCAAATCATCAGCCCCTGCTTACATAATACTGAATATAAACGTATTCTTACATAAGCATCCATACATAATACCACTGTCTGTTCATTTACATTATAGCACTCATTATATGTCTGGAAGGAGCTCTTCTTTGCTCCTCCGGTCCTTAAAGTCACTCCTCCGTTGTCATTTGTCCTTTTTTTTATTCTCCACCCCCCCATCCTGGATGGCACATGCATAAGAAAGCCAAGTTAAGAGCAGAACTTACATACACAACCACTGAAAAAAGATGAAGAAAAAGCATCAGTCATAAGTACCTGCAACGCATTCTCATGAATGGCTTCGTATGATATCGTACGCAAAGCAGTTCGTATGATGTCCTACGAAATTGCAGCGACCGCCGGCCGGTCACATGGCAACCGGTCACATGACAGATTTAGCTGAGAAAAGGTTACTGTGAGCTGGGTAAGGTTAAGGTCATTTCTGGGGCCGTTGCAGTGGAGTTTCGCCGACAAAAGCCGACTGTCCTGCGGCGACAACAGTTAAGTTTAAGCGCCAAAATGACTAGTTAAGATTAGAAAACACCGGTCCCCTTAAGTAGTACCCCCGGGACGCAAACGCGCGTTTCCTGGGTGAAAGTCTTGTGTTTTTCCCTCAACTTCTTCCGGGACACAAACATGACTCCCTCGCTTGAAGTCCTGTGTTTTAGAACCTCAACACCAAGAATTAGAAGTTTGTGAAAATGATGCGTATAGATGACGTGATTACTCAATAGAGTGTCACCAACATGGCATCATGACTTTGAGTAAACACGCCACTTGGCTTTAGGACAGTGGCGTGTTATCTGTACGCAGTTTGAGCTATCTACGTGTATGTCTACGCCGTATACAGAGGATGTAATAATACACACCACGTGGCGTCGTGTTATTGCGAGAACGTGCCTTACTACCGCGAGAACATCACACGCATGTAAAAAAAGGTTGGGTTTAGGAAAAGAACATTGGGAAAGGCTTTAGTAACAAACAAAAAACGACAAAAACACGACGGAGACCAACGTCACACGCTTAAGAAAACAATAAACGGTTGGGTTTAGGAGAGAAACATTGGGGAAGGCTTAAAAAAAGAAAAAAAAAGAAAAACAAAACCCGGTTGATAAACGCCACACGCGGGACGCCATTCCGGCTCTCCTGGGTGAAAGTCACTACAGAATACATAAAAAATAATACACTTGAACATTCCCCTGGTGCAACATGGGTGCCGTCCTCGCGGCTGCAAATGTAATACTTTCCATGCATTCCAGGATTTGACATTTAGGAATACTTTCTAAAACCGTTCCCCCTGCATTACTGTCTCATCCTGCTGCAGCTGGACTCTCCTGCATGACTTTAAAGAAAAGAAATGTGTCCTGCTAACTTAAAGGTTAAAAACAAACCCTAAACTAAACTTGGGGGGGGGGGACTGGAAAGAAAAAGTCAGACTTAGCCAAACTGTGAAAACACAACTCTCCAGGAACATGTGACTCACCAAACAAACTGTTTAGCCACAGACGTGATTTGCTCCTTTCCAATACGGCCTTCGCCGCCCTTCCACTCGCTACCTCGCACACATACAGCGCGCGCAGAGGACGGGCGCGGGGTCGGGCCGAAGCACATGAGAGAGACGCTTTGAAAAATAAGCCCTCATTTGGGCAGAGTGGATTCAGATGGCTTGGCTACAGCTCAAAGGCGAGCAGCTCTCTGGGTCAGCTTATTATTTCAATGGATGCAAGGCGCTGATGTTCTCAAGTGTGGCGCACTTCAATCAAGCGACCCGGCAACTCAGCACATGGGTCAAGGCTACGGTCTCACCTATCGGGTCTAAAGACCGGGCCCTCAGTCCCAGCGCTGCCATCCCCAAGTCTCCTGTACGAGGCCAACTGGGCTTCAAAAAAAAAAAAAAAAAAATGCAGTAAATTGAATTTGGCTGCTGCAAGGGAATCCCAGACCTGACCGGGGGGAGTGGGGGGAGAAGAAAAAAAAAGAGAAATTACTGAAAGATGCCAAGTTTTGCAGGAGTGAGGGAGAGGAAAGACAGATGTTTAATTTCCTTCAGTGTGCGAGCGGTGGGGTTGAGAGGTGTGGATTTGGGTGGTGGGGGTTGGAGGACTTCTCATGTTTGCATTCTGTCAAAGTGTTTGTGTTGAAAAATATTTTTCGACTCCTATTTCTCTCAAACAGAGGGGAGCGTAATTAACATAAGCAGACTCTCCAAAGAAAAACAAACAATGTAACTCATGAGTCACAAAAAAAAAAAAAAAAAAAAAAAAGTATGGAAGTAATCTTTGTTGTTTAGTCTTTATCTTACTTTCTGGCCGATTCCTCGTTCATGCATTTACTTGTATAAAAGGTAATTTAGTTTGCTCGGCTTAGGGCCCATTATTACCATAAAGGATTGATTTCCACTTTTAATGCTGTGGTGGAGGCTTTCATAAACACTGGCCACACACACACACACACACACGCACACGCACACGCACACGCACTTAACACAACCGAGTGAAACACAACCACTGCTGAATGAGAGCCATCATGTGCGCTTGACCGAGCCTGTGGCTCTCTGACTGGTCAAAGGCAGCCTTGCGAGAAGGTTAACTGGACTATATTTGTTGTTGTTCCACCATGGGCATCTGTTCCATTGCTTACATTAGCAGTTATCGACTGCGCCAATATTAGTCATGGCCCCGGAGTTGTGTAATTCAGACTTACCAAAGCATACCATCCACCACCATGGTCTGTTTCCCCCCTCTAGCCATGCCCTGATAGGGTAATGTGGGGTGTAATGACAGCCAATTAGAAGGGATCACAACGCAGGACATGCAAACAGAACCCAACAGACCAGACCCGGCCTTGCTGTGGCTGCCGGCGACTTTTCTTTTCCCTGGTGCTGATCTCTTATCGGTATCCGTGTCTCCAGAACGAGATTTCATTTGGAGAGAAACTGATCTAACGTCAGTATCCCCGAGAAACATCGCTGGACTTACAGTGCAGCAGGGTCCTCGACTGGGCCGGGCAGCGTCGAATAGTTGGACCACCCAGTTTCTAGCTGCACTATGGAGGCCATTGTGCATGCACGCAGCGCCCTGATTCATAACAGAGCCGATGGCCTACAGTATGTGTGAATGAGTGCAGTATGTGGCGAGTGGAGATAACCTCCAGCACACTGTATCAGTAATTGGCTCTGATGAACTGAACGGCCTTAGAGATTTGCTCGGTGCAAATTGAATAATGGTTGTTTTCCTGCCGTCGATGTGTTAGATGATGATACGGCACAATAACCTGAGCGCACGCAGGGCGTCAAGAGTGTTTGTGTACCTGAGCAGACTTGTGTCCTTGTGCCTAATCTTCTCTTAAGTTACTGTATAAAGACATGTATACCCTTGTGAGCGGTTGACATTGGCTATTCTTTCTCGTTGTAGGGGGGGGTCACACACAGACACACAATGTCAGCCACACGAGACTTTGTAGTCCAGCAAACACTGGACTACAAAGACTTTATTGCTGAGTTTGCAGGCAAGAAGGCAAGGAAAGTGACTCACTTTCTCCAGCATGATGAGTCGGGCGCTGTATAAAGCTATAGAACAGTGGTTCTCAACCTTTTTTGTGCCAGCGCCCCCCCCTATCCATTATCCAGGTCCCAACCGCCCCCCCATCAAATAAGATGTAGGCTAGTTGCCCCAAATATTAATGATTACGCCCTAATATTATGCCTATTATTGTTGTTACTATTGTTATCAAAAATAATAAAAAAAAATCATATGATTGAATGACAAACATATTTATTAGTTCCCCAGGTATCAAATAAACCATGTGAAGAGAAATTATATTTACAGGTGTTTAAAAACTATTTGACATTCAATTTAAATTAGGTAACAGCAGCCAATCAGAACGACTAGATATGTAAAATTCAAAACTTTAATTAGGTATTGCAAACACTAACAGTAGCCAATCAGAAACAGCTAGCAATTTAACATTCAAATCTATTTTTCATTCAAATCTAAATCTATAATCGCATTGTTCCAACGGAAAACAAGCTGGCACTTATCAAGGGGTAAAAGCAGAAGGATATACTTCCGAATGAAAATAAGTTTACAACCTTTGAAAGTTAGTGAGAGCCTTTTGTTGATGCTTAGAAGAGTCTAGGTTTGCCATCGCCTGTCTTGCGAGTAAATAGCAGAAAAAAAAACATTTGGAGAAACGCGACCCCACATCGCGCTGCGTTTTGAGGAGGTGTGAGAGTCCCGTACAGTAAACAGTGACATCACTGCCTCTATCGCTTCCACAAGAAAGTTTTTAAACACCAAACGCAAGCCCTGAACTGCCCGGGAGTTTATGGAACAGCTGACTGTTTGCCAAACAACAAAGCACAGTCGATATCTCTCGCTTGTCTCTTTTCTTTCTCTCTTTCTCCGTAAAATGAAGCTGCCTTCTGGTACAGTAGAAAACGTTGTGTTCTCTAAACGATCTGACGAAAAACTCTTACTGTGAAATATAAAGTCTAATTGTGCTACATTGGGGAGGGGGTTAAAGAACACAACAGGACGTCGCACCACCCTGCGGCGATTGCTTTTTTTTTTTTTTTTTATCTGAACGCAGCTTCACGCTGAAGTACGGAGCTCATTTAAGATGATGCTCAGACGTCCCGTTTCCACGAAGGCAGCGCAGAGCTGCGCAAAAAAAACTGACAGAAGCGCAGAAGAGAAGAGTTATGATACACCGTCTCGTCCAGTTGCAGTGCCTTTAACTGGTAGGTTTTAATGTTGCAGACCACTGTTTTAGTAGTTTAAAGTGCAAACACGTATTGTTATTGTGAATCTTTGGTTTAAAACTAGTTTTCAAACAAACGCCCCCCAAGTGCACCTCAACGCCTCCCTTTCCAAAATATTGCTTCCAGCACCCCCAGTCATCTTCTGAACGCCCCCTGGGGGGCGGTACCGCCCCCGTTGAGAAACACTCCTATAAAAAAAAATATAAAGTGACATGCAGCTGAGCTCCCATGCTGTAGGTCAAATGGCCAAATATTCTGACAGCTAAATAGTCCGTTTTCTCTCTTTACACCAACAACTGTACAAATACAACTATATCAGTGGCAATGACTTTCATCCCATCTATTTTGGCACGTATTTCAGCAACATGGACAGAGGGTGTACGTCCACATTTACGATTTCTTTGTGTTGGCATTCTAAACGCCGGTGGATTTACGAGGACTACGGTTAACTGCTCCTCTGATCTCTGCAGGGTAAATAACCTTTGACCGTACACATGTTCCACTAACACGTGTTCCTTCCCGAGGCTATTTTGCAGCGGCACCGTGGCTCCGTCCGGCGCTTAGCACCGCCCAAGACGAGTGGGATTGGTTTAAAGAAATGCCAATAAACCCAGAGCACGTTTTTCTCCCATCCCGGAATGCTGCGTGGACTCGCCAGACCCTCCTCCGCGGCGCTGTGGAGGAAGGTCTGGCAATGAAAGACTACAGCTGAATAAACATTAAGCCCCATTGATTGAATGTCACAGTCAAGAAAATGTTTATTCCAGAATCAGGCAATTAGACACTTTAAAATGTCCTTATGACCTAAAGTAAATAAAATAAAAACACACCTGGGCTTTTTAATACTCAGTTTGTGTGGTACCACAACGCTGTCGCGCTTGTTGGAGCTCATTTGAAATCCTCAAGGAGAATATTTCCTGTAC
Source organism: Perca fluviatilis (assembly GCF_010015445.1). Lineage (NCBI taxonomy): Eukaryota > Metazoa > Chordata > Actinopteri > Perciformes > Percidae > Perca > Perca fluviatilis. Next base: position 12,815,457 of record NC_053129.1, on the reverse strand, counting down.
TCACTATTCCTCTGTAACTCCTGTAAACCTGTCCTTGTTTGTGTGTGTGTGTGTGTAAGACATAGGCTCTTCTGCCAGGCAGCGGCAAGTCCCGAGCACCTCTACTGCAGCAGCATGGGTGGCAGCATCTGATGTACACTATCCAGAAATTCACAAACACTAATGAGCTTACTAAAGCTTCAGTATAAATGCCCATATCATTAATGTAATTAATGTCCCCATACTCACTCAGAAACTTGGTGGCAAAGTTGGTTTCGAAACGCACGCAGTCTCTTCTCCCAGCTCGTGAGGGTGATAGTTAACTAGCTAGCTTATTAGCAACAGTCCACACATGGCTATGGCGTTCGCTCAGCTCCAAAACACAGTTTACTCTCCCGTTTCAGCACGGTTATACACTGACATAAGCCCCCCCTGTCGTAACTTTATTGAACATTTAAACGATGTTTTGAATTTACCAATCAGCTCTTAGCGTTTCTCTGACAGTTCCCCGCTTTTTCTCGCTCTCAAAATTATGTTTCACGTCCCGTTAAGTCCCGCCCCCTCAAAAGAACCCAATAGGTTACAAGCCTCCTCCCAGAATGACACTGATTGGCTAGTAACAAAATTGACACCTGGCCGCACCCAATACATAAGAAAAGCACCTGAGAGGTTCATGGGCTACTTACAACAGTGGACATTTCAGAATCTTACCAAACTATGTATTTCTCTATGTTAATGAAAAAGGTATTATATACCAGGTGTAATTGAACCAGCCCATATATTGATGTTAAAAGAAATACGTGTATCAAAGAACGACATACAAATAAATTTAGCAGGGTGCTACATTACACCAAATACTGAAATATTTTATGTTGTACATTTTATAATGGCAATCATTGAACATATATATATATATATATATATATATATATATATATATATATATATATATATATATATATATATTCCTTTTGTTTGCCAACAATTCATTTACAGACAAAATAATCCATATTATCCCACATACGGATGTTACCTATGGTTGCTCAGACTCCCTTTTAGAATAAACTGTAATAAAACTCCAATAACAGAAATCCAAATAATATTTTTTGGGGATTTCCAATCACCGATATATAAAACACATAAAAATCCACGATATGTTTTACAACTGGAGTTTCTGAGACCCCGAACAGAAGTAATACAAGACTTTCTGCAGCAGACTTCTGAAACATGTCCTCAGTTCATGTTTATAAGTAATTCTCATAAAAATAAAAGTTGTGAAGTATCAAGGTGATAAAACTTACTTTACTACTTTGTATGTATTTGAGATATTAAAGAGAACATTTAAGGGTAAAACTGTGCCTTAATTAGAATAAGTCTTGCAGTACTTATTCTAATGATCTCCCGATGACACTTCAGCCTGTGTATGCAAACATTACCAAGTCTCTCCCAAAACTGCAAACCACACATGCCAGAATGTTAATTTGTGATGTTTATGACAGAAATGATCTGGAGCAGCTACAACTGCAATGAATATTTGACTGGCAAAAATATCACTCATAAATACGTTTTAAATCTGTGTCGTGTTAACAGTATTCCAGCAGAAATACCCACAACACAAGAAATTCACCCTGAGAACTGTCTACCCAGTGTCGACACTTCATCCACGCAGTATATGTGGCGTCATAAATGCCTCTCGCCTTATTTGTAGCTATGGGGTTAACTCATTCGTGTGCACAATATCATCTCGTGAACCGATCACTGCCAATGAAAAACTCATGAATTTAGTGTCAGTCTGGATTGTCGCTGCTGAAAGTCTGCATCGCATTTGTTGTAACAGAAGATGGAAGAGATACAGAAATGCTTCAGATGTTTTACAGCCAGTTTTACCAGCAGTAAAATCGCCTCACTTCATATACAGTACAACCATTCAGCTAACGCGGGCATCTTGATACAGTATGGAAAAAATATAAAGGACGACAGCCGCGACAGACGGCGCGTGGGGTGTTACTCATTACGCAAGATAACATTTGGATAACATGTGAGTTCACCTCAGTCACACCGGGCACAGGGAGTCTGCAACTGGGAAGCCTGCGGAACAACAAGGATGAGTGTTAACACAGACAGATAACTTGCAATTTAGTTTGGACCTCTGAGTTCCTGCGTGTTTTCATAGTATAATTAAATTGATGAACCCGTTATTACTCATTATGTTAATTACTGTCAGTGCTCTGAAATTGCACCAGCGTCTTCAATGTCTTCATTGTTACCTGAGGAACTTTCGGTGACTCTTATGAATTTAATATGTTGTGCTTCCCTTCCCGGTCGTGGTTAAAGACAGTCTGATCTGTTACGGTTGCATCCCCACATGGCTGGATTATGGCTGGGCCCTGAGACAAAAAATGAACCAGCACCCTATTTATTTCAAACGCTGAGATTATAGAAGTCTTAAAAGGATTTTGACACATAGCCCCCGACAGATAGACCCTGTCACACATTCTAACTTACTGGAAATACTCCGTTAGGTTTAGGTTAGGGTGGTGCTTGGGTAGAGTGTGCAGGAAGCAGGACATTACGCAGATTACCCGACGGCCACGTAGTGGGTGCTGCAATTTGGTCATAATCAACCGAGTCTCTTGCTGTTTCTTCAATTTGTCTGATGATTTCGGCGTCGGCCCTTACAGACAGAAGGTCCCTAATCTTGTTGTCTACCTAGATAGATACGATCGTTTCGTCTTTCGTGTAAATCCCCCTCGGATGCTTGCCTTTCTTCCCACTTTCGTGTGAGCCGCATGATAGAAACGTAATCAACACGCCCACTCACTTGAGTTCGCCGGACAATAGTCTATATCCTTGACGTTCGACCGGATGCATGTATTTTCGCCGATGTCCGTTTTCCTTCCGCTTTCTTTGTGTTGGAATTTTAAACTCCGGTGGATTCATGAGGACTATTGACTGCTCTTCAGATCGCTACATGGTAAATTGAGACAGCTGGCTAGACTATCTGTCCAATCTGAGTTTTCTCTTGCGCGACTATTTTACAGTGGCTCCGTGCGGAGCTTAGCACCGCCCATGACGATTGTGATTGGTTTAAAGAAATGCCAATAAACCAGAGCGTGTTTTTCTCCCATCATCCCGGAATACTGTGTGGACTAGCCAGACCCTCCTCCGCAGCGTGTGGATGGTCTGGCAAAGGGAGACTAGCCGGACAATGACCTGTTCTTTTCACACATGGGCTCAATCGGACATTACACAGTCAGAGCTGGCAGGGACAATTGTGTCACATATCACATATCGCATGTCTAATTGAGACAATTTCAGGGTTGTATTGCCTTGTGAAAAGGGCTCAAGACTGGGACTCAAATTCACGTGAATAGGCAGGAGCCACCTTAAGGCCCTTATCATGTCATGTCATGGCTTTAAAAACCCATTGTTTAAAAGATTACCATGAATTTTGATGGTGACTCTGCACCCACGTTTTTACTGAAAACTCCAGTATGGCTGTGTGAGAATGGAAAGCTTGGTGTAGCAGCAGTAAGTAAGGAGGGTAGAACTTAGCGACGGGACGATTACAATTTACACCTAAACCGTTAACTAGCAACACGGTCCCACGGCAGTTCCTGAAATGGTCACATTATTTTTAATCTATTGATACGTGTTCACGGGGACGTTTTTGTCTGGGTTTTTTTGTGGTGGCCAGCACGAAATGCTCTATACGGAGATTAACGGTGAAAGCAAACGCCACACCCCGGGGGGAGGACGCCTCACACGCCGGGAGACGGCCGCGGTGACGCGCGACAATAACGGAATGGCGGAGGTTGGGTTCAGGAAAAAAAACAACGGGGAAAGGACGCCTCACACTTAGGGACACGGCCGCAGGGAACGCGCGACAATAATGGGACGGTAAACGGGGAAACAAAATGTCACACGCGGGACGCGATCCCCGGCCCCCAGGGTGAAAGTCCGGATTTGTTTGACCCACCCACCCACCACCCCAACCAACCTGCTTACGTGGATTTTCGGCATTTCATACTACTCACTACCTTAGTCGTGCTGTATATGCTTCCCATTTAAATACATTAGTTTACATTTTCGGGCTGGCCACCACGAAAAAAAAACCCGACAAAAAACGTCCCCGTGAACACGAATCAATAGATTACATAACGTGACCATTTCACGAACTGCCATGAGACTGGGTTGTAACTAGAACACCTCACTGAAAAAAGCGTCTCATTGCTAAGGTGGAACATGTTAGGCTCTGTAGCTTCTAAAGGAAAGGCACAGACTTCCCCTTTGCTGCGACACATTGTGCTGCAGGCTTTGCACTTTCTCTCCTGTTTACACTGAATGTGCACAACAGCTGACAAATCTGACTTTCCCTTCTGCATTGTTTATTTTATCGGAGCTTGATCAACAAATGCACATGCACACATAAATTACGCTCAGCTACGCACAATCGCACACAGCTGATACACATGCACTTCTTCATTTTTTTTTTTTTTTGCCTTTGAGATGCCTCCAGTAGGTCCCGAGACGATTGACACCCTCTGGTTTCAACTTCTGTGACCCTTCCAGCAGCCTGTGAAGTAGGCACAGAACAGCAGAGCGAGGCCCTTGGAAATATCTGCGGTCAGCTGCAGAGGGAGGAGGGAGCGAAGGAAAGAAACTTGCTTTTAATAAACAAGATAATGGGTGCCATACGCCCCTTCTCACACCACCGCTGCCTGCGATCCCTCTCTGTCACTCTCTCCCTCTCTTTCTCTCTCTATGCCTCACCCACTCTATCTTGCTTTTTCTATAAAAAAAAAAGAATTACATTCGTTGTTTGAGAATGGGGTGAAAGACTGAGAGAGTGTGAGAGAAAGAAAGCGAGGTCGAGGGGGGAGGAAGTCGGGGCCTGATCTTCAAACCAACAATTAACTGGCGTCAGGATGTTTATGGGCAGAGTTAGTTTAAGCGACCGGCCCTCAGTCAGATCAGCTGTGGCCTTAAACACTCCTCCTTTTTATATTAATACTGAAACTACGCAGAGGGGGGGAAAAAAAGACACCTCATATTTCATTTTCAGCCCTCCGAGGTCTTTTCTTTTTGGAAAGAAAGTCTTTTCATAACTATCTCAAAAGGCTCTTTAATTGAATTGCTCGCGTTTTTCAGCCGGGTTTCAGTGAAGAAGTCATTCCTGCAGTGTGAGAAGTCAGCAGGTCACGGAAAGACTATTTTTTTTTTTTCTCTCAGTTATACGCTTACCAGAATAGGAACAAATGCCTGACAATACCTTCCTATCTGCCTCAATCTGGTTCCAAGAGGTTTGACGGCAGTCTGAGTGTGTTCCAAGAATCACAGAGAGGTGAGGATGGGCTGAGGGGGCTGACACACAAAAACTCCAACGACGAGATTTTAACTGGGAAAAGGCCGAGCGTGCACACGAGAAGGGAATGTTGGGACCGTGTGTGTGTGTGTTTGTGTGTGTGTGTGTTTGTGTGTGTGTGTGTGTGTGTGTGTGTGTGTGTGTGTTTGTCTCCCGTTTCAGGGCCAACCTCTGTGCTCAACGGCCAAAGAGATGGCAGAGAGAGACAGTTTAATATGCAAGAGACCCGGCAGCGGTTTTATAAGGGGGGCTGGCACTTACTGTAGTGTGTGTGTGTGTGTGTGTGTGTGTGTGTGTGTGTGTGTGTGTGTGTGTGTGTGTGTGTGTGTGTGTCTGTGTGTATGCTAAGAATTGCTTAAGATAATGTGGATCGAATGAGGTGCAACCAATCCTTCTCTAGCACTGCCCTGATACAAATTAGCAAAGGATTTCACAACATTCGCAGCAAAGGCTGTGGGAAAGCAATGCGAGCGTGTCTTGCAGGGGGCTGTTCATTTTATTTATTTATTTTACGCTGTTGGATCATTTATTTCAGAAATGTTTAGACAATCTTGGATGTCATGGAATATCTAAGGGGCAGAGTAAGATAAGGCAAAATCCTTTTCCAGGAGAAGGAGTTGATTTAGTTCACCTAATGTCTCCTTTATTCATTTATTTCTGTTTTCCTTTCCCAATTAACAAATTAGACTACAGTTTTTAAGAACACCATTCAAACAAATTCACACCATCACGTCCCTGACCTCGTGGTCTCCGTTGTCAAACTAACAAATTGCCTTTTATCCGTTTGAAAAAATCAGCCGAAACACGACTGTTCAGAACTTCAACTAACAACTATTTTTATGTGAACTGCAGGAGATCAGATTAACCGTCTGTCTTTTAAAGAGTTGCAGTCCTGAGGAAATTAAAAGAACTACAGAGTCAGTGAGTAACCTTGTGTTTCTAGTCGAAAGAAAAGCAGCACAGTGGGGCGTGTGGCTGCGTTTTCTTCATGTTCACTGTTTCTTATCTCAGCTCCACCCTACCAGGCAACACAAACCCTAATAATGCCCAGACATGTGTACTTATGAGACGTCTGTCTACCTTCTTTTTTTTTTTAGCTTTTAAAATACAAATCTGAAGTGCCGTCTGGCCAGTAGAACACACAGAGGATCAGTGTTTTGGATCCTTTCGGTGTCAGAGCCCATGATTCTGTATGAACACGTAATTTAGATCCAAGGCAACAAAGTGGTTTTCACCACAGAGTCATAGCTGTAAAACCGCTGCTAACTGGTTGATGTGGATCCCAGCGTCTTGTGAAAAGTAATGTCCCACAAGATCCCGGCCATCGCCCTGCTACACTGGGACTTTTTTATTTTTTTTATTTTATTAGCATGTCCTTTTTCTTTTTCTTTTCTCTTTTCTCTTTTTCTTTGCTCCCTCCCTCTTCCTTTTCATTGTCTTTCACTCTTTCTTCCCAGTTTCGCTCTCGTCTGCCGGTGCTGTTAAGCCCCCTGAGACCGCCGCTGCTGTGGTGTTTTGCGGCAAGTATTTTTGGCACGACACTGCTTACATGCAAAATGCAAATTATGGTGAAAACCGTTGCTCCACGATCTAATTTGCTGCTAAAACCGCATTTTATAGTGATATCTTTTCTGTCACCCTTGCTCGTTTCAGATAGACTTTCACTGACACATTAGTCGTAATGCCTCATATTTCTGGCAAACAGAGCATCTGTCTTATTCAATTATATCACTTGACTCGAAATTGACATTTGGTAATGGATACAGTGCTGATATTAAAATGTACTCACCCTACCATATCTGCATTGTTGCCTTTTTATGTGACTTTTCTACTCAATTACATATAATCACAGGATGAGCACATGCAGGTATATTGCCTTCCATTTCAACATAGACGTATTGTTTTCAGCCAGCATGGGGGCAGGGGATTCCCCCCCCTATTTATGCAGTATTAGTGCAGCCCCTTGGCCAGACACTTGGCCGGCCCTCTCCCGTCTGGCAAAGCATAAAGTAGGGCTTGCCAGGACACGCTGGAGAGCCAGGCTGTATACTGCTCCGCTCGCAGGAATGTGTCAGTCATCGTTGCCAGTCCATCGCTGCTGATAATTCAAAATGACAATATAATGAAAGTGGTGAGGTAGAGCGCAGTGTGGTACTGTGATGTGCTACTCTCACCCACTCTGTCTATCGGTTGCTTGGGCTTGGGGAGGAGGGAGCGTGGATGGTGCCAAGTCAAACGTACATAAAAGAAGGTTTGTGAATGGGGATAAGTGTAAGCAGCCATGCCAAATTGTTTGTGGATCTCAATGCTTTTTTGGACTTTCAGCATATTTGGCCTCGCTTTTCACTCAGACTATCATGAGCTCCAGACTGTAAAGAGAAGCTGGCTCTTTTTGGCCCGTTATTACAAGATGTTTTGTCTCCGTTTTTTTTCCAACAAGGTCGCCCAGAAAATGACATCACACATGAAAGTATCAAAAACAGGCAAAAACAAGGCGTTTGTCTTCCTCTGGGAAAGCAGAGAAGTTTCAACTTTAGATTTTCATTACATGAAATATTAATCAAGATGGATTGTTTAACACAGGGGGTGGGTGCAGTGGGGGGATTTGCATACTCAAGCCTCTTTCAGCTCGCCCATTATTTCATCTCCAAAATTCCACCTTGTGGCTTCCGTCAACCAGAGAATACCTCTGATGAAGGTGTCCTAGTCGGTCTCATTCTGGCTCCGTTGCCAGACAGATGTTGGCATTTGAGTCGGAAACCTTAAGGGACTGGCATGTTCCTCTGGGGTGAGGGGGGGGGGGAGCAAATTATATTGACAAACATGCATGAGATTCATCCTCCGTCAGACAACCTTTTCAGCAGAGGAAACTTTGAGTGAGTCAGACAGGACATGAATATTCTTTTTTACATTTTTTTTTTATTAAAGCCTCACTCCAGTGACACTTTCTCATTTGACTGACAGATAAGTCGTTAAATATATTAAAAAAAGATGGATCATTTTCATATTTTTGTTTTTCCAAACACAAGATTTACTGGAAAAACACAACAAAAGCGTTGTCTTTTCACTTAGCCAGGTGAGAGAAGAACAATTGCAACCCTTTAGCCCAGCATCCCATTTCAGCATCCCAGTGAGAGCGTTGAGTGTAATATGTGGATAAGTGTGCTGATACCTCTTGCTTTCCCTGATGCCTCCCAGGGGATGGACGGGCTTGGCCGTCAGCTCAGGATTAATTAGAACCTCGCGCGTCCCTGCAGACATATTAGAGAGCTCAGCGCCGGTCAAACACCAACCGCATTAGCAGCCCGTTAGCGCTACAGAGGCTGATACCTTGCACTTGAACACATCGCCAGGTACTATAATTAATAACTCTCTACTCGCTCAAGCAACACCAGTTATTATTTACCACATGTGACCTAAAAGCATTTTATTCCTGCTGGCATAAGAGAATGCTACCGTTCTTTTTCTTTTCTTTTTTTTAAGGTTAATAATGTTTAGGAAGTTAAAGGACGTGTGCATAAGGACTCTTTTCATGAAGAACTGTACTGACAATTGTTAGTGCTAATATCTTCTACAATGAATGAAACTTTGTATTATTTCGATTAATTGACTAATTGTTTAGTCTGCAACATGTCAGAAATCACTTTTCCCCAGAGCCCAAAGTGACATCTTTAAAGTGTTTAGTTGTTCATTATCAAAATCTGTGTTGCCCGTTCACAGACTTGTCCTTTTTCATTAATATTTACCACCACCATCAATTCCAAGTATTCCTTTTGGCTTGAAATTTTACATTTGCATTCGCATGAACTGGGGGTAGACGCTCCATATTCATGCGCCATCTTGAAATACGTTAGCCGGTAAGGGACATACAGGACATACTGCTCCGCCTTTTGCGTTTTCGCTGTCACACGATAAACTCACAGGTGCTGCTAATGCTGCTAATGGGTATCGTAGCTTCCCGGCCCCCGGCAAGTTTGAAGAAGGAAACAATCAAAATCCAAATTTCAGGAACAGGAGTTCTTCTTCTTTGTCCAGAAAAAGAAAAAGGATATTGACAAGAACAAGAGACCGGCTTTTTGAAGCGTGAAGGCTACCGTAGCTGTATTACATACTTTGAACTGCGTGGTGCGAGAGAGTTGATTGCGATCTATGATCTCAACGCTAGATGGGAGAAATTCCTACACATTGGACCTTTAAATCGCTTAAATACTTGAATTCAAATTATACGCAAACAGCAAAAAGCAGCAAGTCCTCAAGTTTAAGGAGCTGAAAATGAGAAAAAAATGTCACATATTTGCTTGATCAATAATGTAGACGATTTATCTATTAATAAGTAATCGTTTCCGCAAAAAATAGAATTCAACAGATTACATTAAAGAATGACTGCTGATGCAGTGAGATGATTTTTGCCATATTTATATTTGCTGTAGAGTGTTTGTAGTCCCAGAATTTTTTTCTGTTAAATTATAATGGCAACAATGAATAATCAATTATTAGCTCCTTTGAGGAAAACTGAAATAGAAGGGGTGTTTTTTAAAGACAACAGCAAAAAAGAACAAAACTGCACATCTGCAATTGTGTCATGTGTTACAACAAACCAACAGAGTTTACTGTATATTTATATATAGTGTTTGTTTGTTTTGCTACGCACACTCATTTTCTACCCATGTCCCTTGGATAAAGTTACCTTTTGTTTTTTGTCTCCTGGCTCGGTTGGCCCACCTGCCTCTTGAATAAACATGGGCTGCGGAGGATCAGGACTGCCTGGGGTTTGGCGAAATGTCACCGTAGAGAAAAGCTAAGGGAGATGCGGGCTTGATCTGCTTGATCACTCAGTCATACAGCGTCCACTGAAGGTTAGCAGTGAGGCAGATTTAGGTACAATGTATACACATACTGACAAATACACGCTCAGAGTCTCAGCGGATCATAGCGTATCCCTTCAGTCCAACTAGGAGGCAGGGGAAGGACATAGAGCCCCATATATCCCAGGTTAGAGGACCTGACCAATGCACTATGAGGGAGTCCATACAATTACATAAAGGTATGGAGAGTGGATATGAGTAATCCCTGCAATATTAATGTCCAAAATGTCACTGGAAAGCCACGGTATCATTCAAAACGTGGCGGGCCTGGTTAGGGTTGTAGAGTGACTTCTAGAGCCGGAGAGAGACTTGCCTTGTATAATGAATGAACTCGAGGTTCCTGCCTTCAATCCCTCTGGACTTGGGTTTGTCTCCCAGTGAGCATGGCCTGGACTGTCAACAGACTTTCTGTCTAGACGTATAGGGGAAAACAAACACAGGGTCCAGTTCAAACAACAAGGCTATTTATCTTGAAACTTACTCAAGTAGATGTGTTGTCAAGGCTGCAGTGATTATTTCCCTGATTACTCCCAGCAGAGGACTACATGTTTATCCACCTCAAATAAAACACCAATTTGCCTTCCACTTTCTGATCACTTCCCCTATAAATTAAGCTTTGCAAGAATTCAAACAAAGGGGCCCGTGCGCAGTGATGAGCATGAGCGTCAACATTGCTACATCTCTTTTGAGAGTGTGTAAGCTCCTTATATCAAATGGTTTGTTTGTCCCCCAGTTACAAATCATTAAGTATTTTGCTCTAGTTTTTTAGCTCAGTGGGTTCTATGAAACTGAGCGACAAGCCTCCATCCCTCCTGTGTACGGATTATGAGCCTGTGTTTGTGAGGGTCTGACTCTAATGGGCTAGTAATTACAGTTTGTTTATGAGTTTATCGATGCATGCCACCATCGTGCCTGCATGGGTTATGGGCAACGGCAGATAAGGTTCCCACATTTTTTTTTTTTTATTCCTCCCCTCTGAAGACTGAGTTAGCTCACATTGTGAACTCCCACTGTGATCATATTACAAGGCCCGATACTTTTGATCTACGTTAGTATGGGTCCAGGGCATGGATCTAACTTGACTTTGCAACCTTGAGATGCACAAACTACCGTTTCCCACTTTGATGTGGAGCCAGGAGCTGTAAAAAGAATATACACAGAAATATCTCATTATAGAAAAAGCCCGGATTGTCCAATTTACACCTCCACAGCAATACTATTGTTCACGTAACAAGGTCAGGATCTACACGTACGGCAAAATACTTAACATCCACTGTAGTCTCTCGTCCTCTGTTAACATCTTTCAGTGTTTCGGGTCAATTCTCCTGGCAGGGCCGGATGGTGGGTCGCGGCCTGCGCCGTCACAGGCTCGGAGGGTATTTTCCACGGTGTGTTGTCAGCAGGGCAACAACAGCAGGCGGTCTCAGATCCTTCCCTCTTTCCCGGGCTCCTGACGACCTGCACGGCATATGCTCTGGGAACACTTGACGCAGACCCGCTCGCCTCCATTTGTGTTTGTACGGTCAAATTTAATCAAGATGGCATCTGTTGGGTGTTTAATGTGAGTAATTGTCCTGTACAGTATGTGTGTGCGTGTGCATGTGCGTAATACGTGTGTCGCGGGGTAGAGAGAGAAAAAAAAAAAAAAAAAAAAAAAAAAAAAAAAGAGAGAGAGAGAGAGAGAGAGAGAGCAAGACAAAGTTACTATACACTGAGGGAAAGCATTTAGGGGAATGTCATTTCTTTCTGTATGCTTACAAACGGGATAAGTCATACAACTGATGCATTATTTTGCCACATATGCTGTCCTCACCTTTAATAGCACACTAGACTTCTAGTTTCTTTTTTTCTTTTTTTTTAACTATGTGAAATGTCTTCTTGTTATGAGTGCATTCCCACCGTGATGGTGTGTTGGTCTGTGTCAAACCATGTGCCAGGGTAATAACTGTCTTGTATGAATGTACCTGCAACTGGCTGGCCGTGGAAATGAATTTCCTTCTTGACAACAAATAGAGCTCTAATCTAATCTACCCTGCATCTTTCCAGAGTGTGTGAAGATACACGGACATAGAGTATATGTGTGTGGTCGTGTGTGTATATCTGTAAGTGTGAGAGCAAAGACACAGCGCAAGTGGGTGCATGACTTAGAGTGTGTGTGTGTGTGTGTGCGTGTGTGTGTACAGTATGTGCGTTTGCATTAAGGTTTGCCTAAGAGCCCATTGTTGACTTCAAAAGGATTCCTCTGAGGTTTTAATTATGCTACTGCTTAACTTGGCACCAGAGAAAGAGAGTGATCCTGGCTGAAGCCTATAAATCTCTTAGTGCAGACACATCCACACCCTCCAAAGCCCTCGACTCCTCTGGACCTCCCAGACACATTAAGGAAGAGCGCTCAGGTTGGCCCCAACCACAGTCACTTCGCACAAACACACACATGGACACAAGCAAAAAAAAGCGCTGAGCACACATGGGCGAACAGATGCCTGAGCTGACACAATCAGACTTGCCCTTACACCCACATACACACACACACACACACACACACAAACATGCATTCACTTATGTGTGCGTGCACATTTATGTTTGCATGCATGCATATATGTACACAGGTAGGCTACAGAGCTGTAAGCTTAGCCCACAAGCTGCCTCACACACCCTTTTGCACTTGATTTGAAACTTTGATGAAACACGATTATTTTCTTTATTGCCGAGAGTAAAAGATCAACTCCAGGAAATGCATGTGTCCGACCCAGATAATAGTCCAGCACATACAGTTATGCCCCTCTTACATTTTTACACGTTGGTTTTTGTACGGATTAAACGAGATCGAATGTGTTAATAAGTGAGCTTTAGAGGTGCTGGTAGGCAGATGGCTGTTTAAAATCTTTATGCTAACCTAAGCTAACTGGCTGCTTCCTGGTCGGTGCGTATGTTGCTACAGCTAGCGTCTGCAGTGGTCAATAAGGCAAGGCGAACATTTTCTTTTGTGTCATACGAACACAGGTTTTCAAACCTATCACTAGTCTGTGAACCAGCAGATCACAAAACAAGGACATTACCTACACATTTACACTTGACCCCTCTGCCTCTGTAGCAGATTGGCTAGCTATCCAATGAGAACAAAAGCAAATGTAAATGCATCCGAGAAGCACATGGTATATGCCTGGCTGCGTCATATACCTCAATAATAATGCAAAATGATCATCTTAAAATAGAAGATATACTGTCTCTGGCATCACAGTAAGTGGTCTTGAAGAGGATTCTTTTTTTTTCTGTCTCGGTATTGACTGTCTCTCTTCTGGACTCGGTCTCGACTCTGTCTCGACTAGTCCTGGTCTCGGGCCTCGACTACAGCCCTGACCGGACCAGACTGACCCTGATTTGTATGAAGCCGGGGAAACCCAAAACGGACTGCAATATGATTTGTGTTGTGGCTAACAGGGGCGCATATGTGGCTCAACAAAAGTGTATTTAATTGCATTTGGGGCCAAAACCTGGTGTCCTTACTTAGGCCTGAGGACACACTTCTACTCACGGAAATATTGTTGCAGTGATACAGAAGACAAAACTCAACCACTTGTATGGCAGTTTGAGGAGAAATTGTTTATTTGTGTCAGCTTTTTTTTCTTCTTCACTATGAAATGACTTTCTTGATGTCTTCCAGAGTGGCTGACATATAGTTAATGTAGTGTATCCCCCCCCACACACACACACACTCCCCACCCTCCTCCTCTGCATTACCCATATGCCTCTAAATCTGAAGTGAAAAAAACCCAGAATTATCTCAAAGGCAAATGATGGTTGTTGGTAGCAGACAATCTTCAAATGACAGTATCTTTTATCTGTGTACCCTTTTCCAGGGTAAAACAGAAGGAGTGAGGGACTTGAAAAGTGATACCTCTGCGTACCTGCTTGAAAGAGTTTTTTTCCTCTCAGCGAGGGATTAAGAGCGGAATGTTTTTTTGTGTTATTCTTCGCCATTGCGCTCCACCCTCCTCATTAAAGACCATGCATATTCTCCCAGGAGAGTCCTCCAACATTACAACTCTTCTCTACAGGTACAGCTCTCTGGGGTCCCTCACTTTTTCTCATCCCTTTCCCTCACCTCCCCTTTCCTCTTCTCTTCTCTGCTCTCCCTCCATCTCCTCTCCTCATCTGTCTGCGAATTCGTCGCCCTTCTTTTCATGTACTTCCCACTCCCTGCTTCCTTAGATCCTCTCTATACCTCCTTCCCGCCACCTTTACCTCAATACCTTTGCTTTGGCAGTGCACAATGCACTCCTTCCTTCGCTGCCTCTCTCCCTCCTTCCCACCCACCTTCTCTCTCACCTTCCATCTGCATATGCAAGTACTTATTTTGAAGTCGTGGCCCACAACAGATATTCAATATTAATGAGGACCCTCATGAATTTTTGAGCTCTAATTAGACGACTCTTGGTTCGTTAACTGAGAGGGTTTTCGGTGCTCAGTAGTGGTGATGGAGGGCTTGGGGGGTGTGAGCAAGAGAGAGAGAGAGAGAGAGAGAGAGAGAGAGAGAGAGAGAGGGACAGTCCCACACTCATCTCCCACCTCTGCACTCCTACTCCCCTTCCACCCCCCACCCCCCTCCATACCCCATAGTGCCCGTAATGTCCCACAGTGGGGACGGCGATGGAGGGAGGGGGGGTAATCAGCGAGCCTGGATCGCCGGAGCTCATTATAAGACAGCTGGCCATTAGTTTGCAGGCCCTGCGCATTGTATCGTCTCTGCGAGCGGCCTCCTGCTGGGACATTATTTAGCTATTCCATTTCATCGTCACTTCAAATGATGCAACGGTCTTTTCAAGCACAGGCAGACAGACACACAGGAGTGAACCGAGAAGGTGACACCTTCGCCCTTATGTGACAAGAGAGACATTCGGTTTCACAAGTGTGGAACGGCCCGATGCACGCGCACGCAAACGCCCACAATCCCATCCTCCCCACGACTCGTCTCGTCTCTCCTTCGCTCTGTACTGACCAAATATGGATTAGGATTACACCATGCCAATCCTCTCTGTATCTTTCCCCTTTTTCCTTTAAGGTTGCCCAGCACAGCGGTTCGCTGTCATGCCTGCGTTTAGCATCCACAATGTCACAGACGTGTGCCTTGCCCTTGCAACAGCCCCCACCGCCTTCACCACCAACCAAATCCCTCTACTCCGATATCATGCTCCCACGATTTCTCGAGAAGCGTTCCCTCTGTCCTTTGGTTTCTGATTCCCAAAGGTGTGTCAGGATCAGTGGATACCACAGGCATCCATGCCCCTCCAGAATTCAACACCCGCACCTCACCCTTGCCTACTTGTGCATATGCAGAGGAAGGAAGCATCTCCACTGTGGCAGCAGCAAAACACCACACTACAAAAGAGATGCGCACCTCTGACAGTAACCATCAAGAAGGACGTTGACAGAATAAGGGCGGGAGATGATGATCTGAGAGGCAGGGATGTGCAGAAGATGGCAAGAAGGGAAGAGAAAGGGCTTTCTTTTTTCTGTCTCCTTTTTTTCATACCTTTTTTTTTTTTCTTTTCCCAGGATTCATCAAGCCCCACTTGACACATGTCTGACTGGGGTGGCGGTAATCTCCCCAGAGGGTGGGGTCCCCTTTTTCTCCTCTGCGTGCCACTCCTTCACGGAGCCCTTTCCTTTTCCCGTCAATTTACATTTCAAAACAGGAGATAGAGCCGATCAAAGACGGTCACTAACGATGAGGCCTTTCATCAGTGGCTGGCATGGCACGCCGAGATAGTATACGGTGAGCTTTCATTGATCATAAGCAGGTGGGTGTGCTGTTTGGCACTGGTTTGTGTGCCGCTGGGCTCCTGTCATTGTTTTATCCGAAGTTTGTCTCTAGGGGCAAGACGTCGCTGGCGGGGGATGTGCCAGTGGGTCTCACAGGAGAATGTCTTTGTCATCCAGAAGCCTTACATGCCAGTGAATTAATCACAAGAATTCCAAGACCTGCGATCGCACCGAATCCAAATGAAAAACATTGTTTCTCGGGGGCAGTTTTGATCCTATTGTTGGCCATTATCAATAACTCAATTGATGACTATAGATTCCGTTTCAGTTCAGCTCTGGTCAGCTCTTGATCCACAATTGCAGAACAATAAAAAACATTTAAATTTGACTTCTGACTTCTTACTCATCTATCGAAATTAAACACAGGACACATGGAACTCCTCAAACAAGTCATTTATCTAGAATATGATTTCCGGGTTTATACGTTTGGACGAATACAGAAAAGCCGCCAAATGCATCATGGAAAGTTCCTTAACTAAATTCGGAGACAATTTGATATGCCACTGACCACTTTGATCAAACGTATCAATCACTCGGTTTTGGAAGAGAAGAAAAACATACTTTATAAACTGATTCTGTTTATATATTTGCCAAGTTGGAGGACTTTGGTGTGGTTTGTGGTAAGCACTGGTCTTAAATAAAATTACAACTTTTGAGCGACTCAAAGGGCTGAATACTGCAATGAATACTGAGTCAGACCCTTAATCTTAGGATCATCCCCTCGGGGTGGAAGATTATATTAGCAGAGCCATTCATCTCCAATAATTTAGTAATGTAGATAGTAGATTAGCTCTATTCCCTCTTGACTGCCAACACCTGGGGCATCGCTCATTTTCAATACCTCCTTGTTCTCCTACTGTATACTCCAACTGTTGTAGGTGGCCCGGCCTCCCCACTACGCTCATTTGACTCCAAATTACCGAGCTCTCCGGGGAGACAATTCAACAGCAGCTGACCAGAAGCCCCCCCCCCCGTCACAGACACGCGTCCGCACACAGTACCATTGAAGATCAGAAATAAAGGTGTAAAAAGGAGCCAGATTATGCAAACGAATGCCTAATCACGTGCAATTTTATTATACTCACTTGGTATGTAACCCATGCCCTTTTTCCTGTAATTATAGCTGCCGATGGTGGCAGGAGGAAGCTACGCTGTAATTGTTTTTTAAGGAGGAATGGCAGTGGCAAAGATAGATTTCAGATGCCATATTTGTACTGAGGAATTTGAGCCCCCCCCCCTCCTCCTTCGCTCTCTTTCCAAAAAGGACCCTGTCGTTTTCAGAGCTTGCTGCTCCCGGGGTAGTATGCTTTTTATTATTTTTCCAATTAGAGTCAATTGACCTGACAGAATGGAGGGCAATTAGTGATATTTCCCCCTCCTCGCAGGCCTGCGGGGTAATTTGCTGGAGGTTTTCAGCAGTGCTTTATGTGGATACACGCCCCGCACCACAAACCCTTTCTGGAGCATAATGGCTTATGATTTTTCAGAATATATCTCCTCTTACTTTATTATTTCTCCCAGTAAAGAACAATTACAGACAGTTGACGGGTTTCATCGTTTAAACTGCCAATAATCGCTCTCTCCCTCCCTCTCTCTCCATCACATAAAATGAGCGGCTATAGTATCAGTGCATTGCTTTTAGTACTTATATGAGATCTTTACTGATGTTTAGGGATTGTTGCCAGAGGAGTGGCAGTAGCGGTGTTGGTTTCATAAAATATCCATCCAAGGAGGCGTAATTGTGAGCAGATCATTTCTCTCGGTGGATGCAGAATTAACTTGTGCATTGAAAGCCAGACTTATGGAGGAGGGGGAGGAGGTGTTGGTAGAGTGAGCTCGTTGGCTTGAATCCCGACTTGCTATTGATAAACTTGATGAATGTAATTTGTGCCTGCAACCCTGGGTTATTGTCCCCCTCTATACCTGCGATGCCAGAAGGCTCTGTTCCTGCGCGCAGGAAAGCACAATGGCCCGGTCGGCGTTGGCTCCCATCTGAATACCTGTATCTGCCTGTGCCTCTGCTGAGGAGTCTGACACACAAAGAGAAAAATAATCTTCTGAACTAAGCTTGTCTGGCATATCCACTGCTGAGTCTATAAGAGCAGAGGAAATCTCCTCAAACTGATGCACTGAAATAAATACGCTTAATTTACCTATGCAGAAGCCGCGTTGGAGACCGTAAAGGCCGGCAAATAAAAGAGCCATGGATGGAGTTGTTTGGAGATTGAGATACAAGACAGGGTGGGTTAGTGGAGCATGCTATGCACACAGCGAAATGCAAATTCACTGAGAGAGGGAGAGGATGCAACAAAAACACGTTTGATACATTGGGTACAATTTATTCCATGCATGTGAATGCGCCACCCCAACCCGAGCACATCATTTGCTCGACATTCAGTACATCTGTTGTGTTAAGTGACTGTAATTTAGGTGACATTGGCACAAAGCCTCTTAATGTAGCCCCGGTGGACCCCCTGTAAGAGGGGCACGCGGGACCAAACAGAGGCATCTCGCAGCTGGAGCCGCGTCAAGGATCATTTCCCTCTTCACATGATTAATTACAGTTTGATCACTTGAATCTAAATCTGATTAATTTTGGTCACATGTCAGGGAGGCATCAGTGGTCTATAATGTACACTGTGTTAATCTGTACCAGCCTCTCCTTGAGAATCATTTTACGAGGTTACAACATGTGAAACTAATGTTGTGCATGTGTGAAGCGCTGAAACGATCGCTCTGTGTCACTCGTGTGCGAATCTTTGGAATTATCATGTGTAGGCCTACATTTCTGGAATTGGCATCGTGAATGTGAGAGACGCTGTCTTTAATGGGCCACTCATACAAGGAGGCCATTTAAGCTTTACATTTATTGTCTCTCCGTTCTTCACAAATACGGTGCGCTGTAAATGTATAAGAGGAAGGTATAGACTACAAGCTGTGTGCAACATTAACCTTCTCCTGGAAATCGCCTGACGAGGTGTGTATTTAAGGGGCTGCACTCATAACAACTCTTTCGAAATCCACGTCACTCATGGTTGTTTTCTTTTCCTCTGACACTCCTAAGAAATACCTCAGGCAAAAAAAAAAAAAATCCTCCAAAACACACACACACACACACACACACACACACACACACACACACACACGGTCAGATTCCTGTCCTAAGAGGTTGTTGTGGAACTCCTGAGCTGTCAAAGCCTCACCATAATCCCTCTCATGGGTCAGAGCAAAGTGTCTTAGTTTACTGTTCCGGCTTTCCACTGTGTACTGAACTTACTTCTTTGTGGCTGAAAACCCCTTAGGATAGATTCATTACATCATTTGAATTTCTAGCCCAGGTAGCTTCATCAGATTCCCAACGTTTTGGCAAACTAAGGAAAAAGGAACTTTTCCTAAGTCAGACCAATATGCATGTTTCAGTTTATGCAGTGGGTTTGGGAATAATTTCACCAGACAATGTACGCTACAAAGAACAAACGCGAGCCCTGGAAATTGAAATATTGTGTTTTCTAATTTCAAAAACCCTTGTTTGGTAGAGGTTGCAAAAGGGCAGTTGAAACAGCTCAACAGGGCACTTAGACCCTCACAAATATGACAGGAATGTGTTGTGAGTGATAATGGTACAGTGCAAAAAAGTAAACATGGTGAGGCTAGAGGTCACTTCCCTGCATCTCCAAAGGCCTAAAGCTTGTTTGTGTGCCTGCGCGTGTGTGTGTGTGTGGGTGGGTGTGTGTGTGTGTTTTTTGTGTGGTTAGAACTCATCAGTGAGCTACAGGATCAGCATTTCTGCCCAACCAGTAATTAGATGAGAATGCTAAACACACTTGAAAATATGGAAATGAAGGGGAACTGGGTGTCCAGTAGTTTTACATTGTTTGTTTCCCTACAAGAATACCTGAATGCTTACATTTCCACCACGGGCCTGTTTATTGTCAGATGACAGCTTACTCAAAGTAGAGTAATTTTTCAATTCCGCGATGACAAAAGACGGCACGTCCCGAATATCTCGCCGATGTCAAACATTGTTTAGTGTAATCGCAATCACCTCGACTGTGCTTTGTGGACAAACAGAGGAGGAACTGTATTTGTAGATATGCCGTACGTTGTAACGCCAGAATATGAAAGAGGGCCACAACAACTTGCAAGGGAAGCTTTGTGAAGAGTGCGAGCTGCTGGAACTGGGATCCTCAAGGGCGAATCAGCGGAAAACAAAAGCACACAACAGTCGTGGCCTACATTCATGTTGGAGTGCTTTCAACGCCAACAGAGCTTATTTTCATATGCCATTAATTGCTTGAATAGATTGCCTGTTGAATTCTTAATGTGCTATAAATTCCTTGTTTGTTTTCCCCGAGTTGACAGCACACAGGCATACTGTGTCAGGCCGTGTCCTGTAATCAGCACCGGCCTTGGAAGAACTTCAGCTAAAGAAAACCCTTCCATGTTCTCCCTCTTTTCTGTGGTAGAAAGAAGTATTCAGATCCTTTACTCAAGTAAAAGTATTAATACCACACTGTAAAAAAAAATATATATATATATATATATATATAAATATCAATAAATTATAAAAAAAATATGTATGTAAGTATCATCAGGAAAATTTACTTAAAGTATCAAAAGTACTCAATGCAGAAAAGTCCTCCCGTTCGAAACAGGAAACAATCCACACAGTTGTGTGTTTAATCGGCTAATCATTTCAGCTGGACTTGTTATATTGTCGGGGGAGTTTGATTTCTAATAAAACATCGTATTTCATAAACTACATGTGTTTTGTGTGCAAAAATCTTAAAGGGGAACTATGCAGTTTTTTAGACTTACGAGTTTTTTTTTAGCTTAATTTACCTTAACTGAACAGCTTCGGAGTCATTGGAATGGTTATATGACTCTTTTCGAGTTGAATGGTGGTCGTCTCTCTTCCCCCTAGCGCCTGTGAGCAGAAAAACCACCCTTGCAACTTTCGTCCGGTGAGCCGCCGGCCTCAGCGTCAGGAAGCATCGCGTGATATCAGCTCTCTCGATGTAACGAATTGCTTCACGGCACTGCACACATACGCCCATTCAGGAACCGGCTAGCTATAAGAACAAGGTAGCGATGGAGTTTTACACACTATCGTCATGGCTGAGCCGACATAAAACAAGCAGAAAGCTAGGAAAGCATTGTCAGAGGAACAGAGAAAGAGGAAACAGCAGACTGACCGAGCGAGGACTCAGACACAAGTAAACATAGGAGCTGCCAAATATCTATTCCGAAGCTGTAGGGGGAGCTCTATAGAGAAACCTTGGAGCAAAAAGTGAGCAAAAAGCGAGAAAACAGCGAAGAATTTGACAAAACTAGATAGCACCCCTTTAATTGGTAAAGTAGCTAGTAACTAGAGCTGTCAGATGAATGTAGTGGAGTAAAAAGTACAATATTTCTCTCGGAAAAAGTAGTGGAGTAGAAATCGAAAGTGGCATGAAAAGAAAAGACTCAAGTAAAGTACAAGTGCCTCAAATTTGTACTTAGAGTACTTGAGTAAATGTACACTGCCTCTTTTAAACGGTATGTTCTGACGGACCGTTGTGCACAAGCTTGTCTCTCTTCTCGTTCCTGTCACAATGGAATCTATCCGTTACGTCGGCGGTCGCCATCAATGGCCCAGTGCCACGGACAGTAGAAGATGTCTTTGTGCGCATCTTTTCCATTCAGGGTAGGTGTAAAAAGCTGGAGAGGGTCACTGAGGAATGTGCAGCGCTGCCAAAAAGATTATCCTGCAGCACAGTGGGGAGTTGGACAGCAGTGAAGGGACATCTCTGGGTTTTGTCTCCTCAAAGTGCAAAACCAGTCGTCACTCCAGGGCTTTTACCTGTAGGAGTCAAACCCTGCTTCCAATCCATTTTAATGCATAACCAGCAGGGCTTTCCTTTCCAGCTTAATTCGTACGCAGGGACTTTGCATGTTTTAAGCTCTATGCAAATATTATTGGATTTTCCAAGGATTTGGGCGGATTTCCTGCCATGGATTTTCCTTTACAAATGTCTTTAGAAAATAAAGTGAACCTATTTTATTTAAATTCGGTTTAAGAAGGCAAACAAATATTTAGATGCTAAATATATTGAAGAGGGTTCTTCTGAAGTAGGAACTGAACTTCATTTCAAATGTTTTTTTTTTGTTTTTTTTGCCCATACCAGCATTTACTTTTCCACTAATCTTTTTTTAAATGAGAAATGAACTTTCTTTTCAATCAAATTCAAGGCCCACTTCAGCAGTATTCTCATCATTGTATTAACAATGTGGCTCATCGTTGCTTGAATTGTGTGGATGCAGAAAAGGATGGATTATGGCCCTGCATATATGTGTAGTGATCCTCAGCATTGTTTCCCAGTGGCCCTGACAGATTGTACATGGACCCGGCCTTGAAAGGCAGCACTGACAACATCACATCCTTGAGCAAACCAAAAAGGCTGTCCAGAATAATGGGCTGCTGTTGCAGTCATGTCATCCGAGAGGGCGTTGTTCAGGAGAGAGGAATACCATGGGGGTTTGTTTGGACATGACCATGGCGGCTACACCGTCCCCTCTGGCCATGGAAGATGACACGGGAGAGGGAGAAAGCACACAAAAGCAGGTACAGTCAGCCCCTCGAGTGAGAAAGCCTAATTCCTCTAAAAGATGTTGACACTAGTCATGTCTCCATCAACGTATTTTAAGGCGCATTTTGAAGTATCGCATTAGAAAATGTTGATGGAAACGGCAAAATTTGAAAAAAAGGTTTGTACGCTCGATTGGTTTTGCCTTTTTCGAAAAAGGGTTAACGCGCAAAATGGGAGATGGAAACAGCTTTGCCGAATAAGTTGGGACGTAGCGAACTCGTAAGTCACATGACTATAGTCCCGGTATCCATTGGATGGGGGAAGGATCGGAATATGGTTCCCATCCAGTGCGCCGTACACTTGTGGCACAAGGTGCGTAGTGGAGTTGCGGTGCGCTATTGCCTGTGCCTCAGCCACGTCGGGAATACCGACGAATTGGTTCAACAGCTTGAATCGTATGGCCCTGCACACCGCGCATACGGTGACATAACGGTTGTCTCGCTGACACCAAAATGTCTCTGCCACAACCCTGTATTCTGCACAGGCGGCCAACTTACAACGTATAACGCTACCTCTCTCCATTTAGAAGAGAACTCAGCTTCTAAACTCTTTGATTTAGCAAGACAGTTTGCAGTCTACAACCGTGCGTAACGTCAACTTGTGACGTTACGTTATTCGCTCCAAACCAGTTGACGGAAACGCTTCTGATTCGCATTTTCTTTTTTTTCTTCTTTAATGCGACATTTTAAAAGTTTCCTAAAAATTCGCTTGACAATTAGATGAAAACATGACTCATGTTCATAATCACAACTCTCACCCCTTTGCCACCAACAAACGTCCTGACAAAGGCCTTAATCAGACAATGCTATGAGTGGAATTTGAGGTGCACATGTTCTTCATTAGTGCTGCTCACTTGCGCACTGTTGCTGCGCTGCCATCTTTTTAACGGTGCCAGAACTTTGGACAATAATGTTTTCCCAAACAAAGTGCGGGAAATCCCTGTATTTAAAACATTATGCTTGTGTTCGCTCAGCATACAGGGCACACAGGTTTAATGACTATCTCTCACACCCCGCTCGCCTCGCTCTGTCTCTGCCCCTTCATTTCTCTCATAGTTTAGTCTGTTGGTGGCTTTTTGGGGGGCTGGGAGGGGGGGTAGGCCCTGGCCACAAGCTGAAGGCTTGATTACAGTCCTGGCAAGAGAACAGAAAGCTGAGGGGCAGGAGGGATGAAGGGATGGGGAAGGGGAGGGAGAGGATGGAGGGACCTCGGGCCCTGACTAAAAGCAGCTGTGGAGCAAAGTGAAGGCCCCATGTGCTCTTAAAGGGCTCAGGAAGAGTGACCTCAGCAGAGCTGCACGTGGAAGTGCTAAGGCGTCCACGTTAGCTAACTCAGCTAACTTTCAATCACTTCAGCGCTTCCTGTGTTTTCTTATTTCGGATTCCACTTTAAAGGATAATATCACAACTTGTGTTTTAATGTTGTAGATGTGGCTATTGTTTCTATGATAATATGCAATGACAAACAAAAGCAATTGTGATGAGATCAGGGAACACACGACAATGCTAAAATGAAGTCTGGCCTGGTAAGAAACACAAGCGGTCCGACGGTCAGATGTTTTATTGAACTGAGATCGTACAAACTACTTTATATGCAGATAAAACCGGAACTCAATAGTGTTCACTATCATTTTCTCTTCCAAATGGAACCACTTTCCAATAATTTATGATTTTATAAATTGTACCACATGGCTTTGTTTAATGGTTAATAAATCGTAACTGATGTTTTACAGATCGGTTATAAGCCGACAATAAGAGCAAATTCTTGGTTGCCAGGTTGTGAATAATCTGTTTTTCAGTTGGTGTTGCAGTAAATGTTAGTAATCCGTTAAATAAATGCGTAATAAATTGTTAATAAATGGACTATAATCCAGATCCAGCAGGTGAGTGTTCATACTACGGATGTAAATTAGCCCTGTGGCTATATTCCGGCGTGTTTACGTCTGTTTTTGTTGTTTCAATGCAGATGTTCATTAATGTGCATTGTCCCTATCAAATAAAGGATACAGTTTAATCCAAATGTGTAAAAGGCGTGACGTATACCTTTTGTGCTTTCGGAAAATTGCAGCATTGTGATCAGAGAGATCTTACGTTCTGCATTTGACAACATCTGCAAAATCTCGAGAGCCAATGAATCTGGCTAGTGAGGTGCCAGTGCTTCAAGTGACTTGCTGCTCTCTTCTCGTGAAGCTTTTATCTATTCAAAACAAAGAGGGAAAAAAAAAAAAGAGAAAAATGGTGATGAGCTGGATGTGATAGTGCTGCCAGAATAATGATATATTCAAAAGAATGGCTGTGTGAGAGCTCCCTAATGGCAATGTTCAGGGAGCCAAGTATTGTAAAGCACCGCGACAAGGCTAAACTTGTGTGGTGGATTTGCATGGGGAGATAGCCGGCGACTCCCACTCTTTCCCTGGCGCTCCTACACATAAAAGATGTGCGGCAGTCAACACGACGGTGTCCTATTATAGTTTTCTCACACTCCCACAAACCTTCTGTCAAATGCAATGGGAGGAAGAAGGCACCAACGAGGAGCTACATTTGTGAAGCCACTGGATCGGAACAGGAAGAACAACAAAATTACATGTTCACAAACGATAAGCCCAACACTGTAGCACCTTCATATGTCACTTAACTGCGCTGTCATTTTTTGGCACAGCGGAAGGAGCGGGCGCACGTTTTACGAAGGATCTTCTCTTGCCTCTTGAGTGACGAGGACAGTCAGCTTTATTAAAGGGATAGTTCATCTTAACGCGGGTCTGGTGTGTCCTTTCGATTTTGATTGACAGCTCGACTCCCGGCAAGAAAATCAAAAGCAATCTCGGATGCATTTGGATTAAAGTGAGAGGGTCATCCTCAAAGGTTAAGGTTAGGCACACTGTGTGGATTTCCCATTGCAGGAACACGCATTCCAGCGCGGATCAAACGCCTTTGTTTCGGCGCAGGGCTTTAATGTGAAGATAACATGTTGTTGTTTGGAAATGTTGAAATGCAATCTTAAGTATCCCTCTTGAATGTGAATCATCTCATTACTAGTCATTCTCACACTGAGATAATGCGAAGCATAATGTGTTTTATATCATCATGGTATGAAACAGGGCCAGCAGTGCACTGTGTAAAATCCCCTTCAGTGGCATTATTTTGGTCGTCAGTAGCATAAATTTGGATGTGAGAAACATCAAAGCCCCCATATAAATGCCTTTCTCTTCATGTTGTCATCCTATCTTTGAATCACTCCCCCTCCCCCCTAGGGCCATGGTTATTTACATTTTCAAATCTGCATTTTTCATATAGATCTGTCTGCCTCTGATTTTAATATCAGTGATGTTTCCCACGACACCTTTTGTTTTATTATGCATTATGAATTTCTTCCCCTCTCACTCCTCCCTCTCTCTCTCTCTCTCTCTCTCTCTCTCTCTCCCTCTCCCTCTCTCTCTCTCTCTCGCCTCCATCTTTTTCTAATCCCTATCCCCCACACTAGGCTTATGAGTCCCAGTGTTTTATCATGGGGAGAGAGATTTATCATTTCAATCTCATTTCAATAAATAAAATAATCTCTCTTCTCCTGTACGTGACAGCAGCTAATAGTATTTTGTTATCGTGGAGTGAAACTTTGCCGACTTGGTGCACTTGCTGAAATGCTTTGCGTTGGCATTCTGCAGCAGCATACAGTAGCATGGTGAGGCGCACTTATCGCAATGCAAACTACGCACAAGTCCATTTAAAGAAATGTGAATCCAGCCCACTTTGTTAAAGTGAAGCATGATGTCAAAACATTTTAGTGGCTGGTTTAATGGCTTTAATAGTGCAGTGTGCTTCTGTTACATGCATTCACTGGATGTTACAGTGTCTTTCAGAGGTTAAATGCTGGATCATGTTCGAAAAATGCACTTATTGGTTTGTTCCTATTCCAGTAGCGGTATGGGAACCCTCCTGCACCAATCCCGTCCTCTTAAAAGCTACTGGGCTGCACTCGTGTATGCTTTTATCTTTCAGCCAGGATATGTTCTTAAAGCACGGTCTGTCAGATCCGCCTGCACTGTGGTGTGTAGAAGAACAAGAGCAGCCATCAAGACGACAGTTTTATTTTAATTGCTATCTCCCTTTCCTCCCGGTCCTTCATTTTCCCTTACCCCTGGAGCAAATCAACAGAAAAAATGTAAAAGGACTGACAGGAAAACAATTGCGTTTCAAATTGAACTCCCTGCAGAGTGTGTTCACTTCCTTAACCTGACATCCCTCCCTTCCCCACACATGGCAGAGGAGAAGGCGAGGCGAGCGGCAGCCACACTGAAGCCGGAGAGAAGGGGGGAGACCGTCCTTTTGAATATGTGTTTTCTGTTTATCATTAGCTGACTGGGTGCTTCATCATTCGGCGAAAATCCCTATCTGCTGAACATAAGGCCGAGAGACAGCGGGGAATCAATCTTTTGTGCTTGGGCAGATAAACACAGGACGCAATCAGGGGGAGACGGAGCGACGGAGCAGGCCGCGGGACTCACGCCGCCGGTGATGGATGGCGGAAGTGAAAGTGTCAGGATGGCATTATGCAAATGGGGGAGGCATCCGAGCATCGCCCCGGTGATTATGGGAGATGGGAGAGCAGCCTGTGGTCCCCCTGGCACCAAGGCAGCCATTTTGGGGGCTCGCTGTCTCCTACTGGAGCTGGGGAAGGGGAAAAGGGGGATGGAGGGTGGGGGGTGGGGGGTTGGGGGGGTGGGGGTGGATAGATAGAGTGGTAATGGGGGAGAGAAAGAAGGAGGAGATGAAGGAGGAGGAAAAGGGAGGAAAGAACGTGTCATGGTATCATTCCCTCACATGTGCCATCGCCTCACCCCCCCCCCCCACCCCCACCCCTTACCCTAAAAAGGGGAGGAATAAGTCTATAAGCAGAGTGAGAAGCATCTGTGTCATTTACTGAAACAAATGACCAGCCTTCTCATTCTGTGCGGTTGGAATGGGGTGGGTGAGCCTGCCGAATTATAGAGATAGAACATTGATGGAACAATCATGAAAAATGAACTTGAACCGGACAGAAATAAAAGCTGGTCGGGGTGATTGCGACAGCAGCCATGCTTTTTTTTTTTTCTCGAAAAGTGGAAACGACTGCACGCGAGCGGCTCTCAGAGGCCAACGTGACCCGTGGGTACAATGGCATCCATCCCGGCTGTGTCACTTTCACAACCATCGAGAGAGAGAGAGAGACACACACACACACACATACATACACATCTCAATGACAAGCGAGCAGGGCACACACTCCCACTGTAATGACCAAGGATGCTACTTGTATTCAAATGAGAGTTGAAGTGAGAGCAAGGCAGATACTTGAGGGAGCAGCCGGGGCCCAGAGGGGAGATCCAGCCGCAGTCCCTGCTGTAACATTACTGTAAGATTGGATGAAGATGGAGACATGGAAAATATGATAGTGTGTGTGCGAGCTGATGGGGACGGCACAAGGAGAACGCCGCCCAGATGATCTATGCTCGCGAGCCCGTGCATGTTGTGAGTTGATATGCGTGTGTGTGTGTGTGTGTGTGCGCTGTGAAATTAGCAGCTGTAGTCGGATGAGCCCCTTTTTTCTCCTGTTTGCACAGGAGGAGAGGGAGTGTGCACGTGATATCAGAGAACAGGAGGGAGTCATGCGCTTCACAATGTAATTTTTTTGAATGAACATCCGCCATTGTTTCTCAGTTACCTCGTCTTAATCGTTACCATCTCAAATTGTTTGTCCTGTTTTTCTCCTTTTCGGAGCCGCATTCCATTTTTAGTACCTGTCCTAGGGAGACAAAGCGGGCAGAAGTGCCCGTCCTCCACCTCTAACTTTAGCACTCGGCCACAACACCACAGACAATACCAGTCCGTTCCGCCTGATTGGATCCATTTGCATTGGACACCTCCTCTGCATATTGATTGATGGGTTTAATCAGCGAATCAGGGGGAGCGCTCAGACATCAATCTCTGTCAGGCCCCTACCTTTTTTCCGTGCCTGTGATTCCCTGCTAGGACTCATCAAGGAACGCAAGTTTAGACAGAGAGAGAGAGAGAGATAAAGAGAGAGAGAGAGAGAGAGAGAGAGAGAGAGAGAGAGAGAGAAAAAAAAAAAAAAAAAAAAAAAAAAAAAAAAAAAAAAAAAAAAAAAGAAGAAAGGCATGTGGGGAGTGGAAGGACAACGTATTAGAAATAACTTCAGGTGGATTTCTCTGACTGGCACCCAGTAAAAAAAGATCAGGTGTAGCATAAAGGGAGGCTGGCCAACTGTGAAGCCATATAGGGCATTCAGAAATGAAATAGTAGCCAGAGTAGATTTACACGGGTTATACAGTACATGTACAGTAATGCAGAAAATGTAGGAGTCGAGCATGACAAAATGGTGTTTCAACAGTGCTCAGTATGATCTGCAACATGTTTAACATAATCAGTCATACAAAGTGACACTTTTATGTAACGTGGTACCTAAAGAACAACTTCTTTCCGATTGGCGTGAAGAGAAATGAATGCACAGAAAGATTTCCCCTCCTCCTCTTTTCACCTCAAACTTTTTGTTCCTTTCCTCTCATCCTAAACTTTGGCACGTAATAGGGGATGGCAAAACAGTTAACTTGCCTTAAGAGAGTTCATCTTGTCTAATTTCACAGGTCCTACAATAGGTGTGGCTGTCAAAGTCACAGGATCGATAGAAAGGGTTGGAAAACAGCCTTTTCACTCCCCTCCCCGCTGTTTGTGTGGGTGCACGCGCACGCGCATGTGTGTGTGTGTGTGTGTGTGTGTGTGTGTGTGTGTCTGCATGCATGTACAGCTGTATATATAGAAAGTGTTAATTGAGTTGTTATGCCATTGTGTGCCTCATCAGGGGAAGTACAAGCCCCCACCCTTCCCATGTCAACGTGAGAGTGTACCTGTGACACGTCGAGCTGACAGATACTTCGTTTCCTTCTCACTTGATAATTACTGTAATACAAACTCAATTAAAAGTAAGCAGCTCAAAGAGGGAGATGAGATGAGTTTGATTAAAAGTATGAATAAAAATACAGATCTGAGGAGTACATATTTTTACAGATGTGTCCCCAAGATGCGGTGAGATTTGCACAAACGTACGCAGGTATCTGTCACCCCCGGAGTCTGCTAATAGCTAAGAGACAATGTTGTTTTTCTTCTTCTTCTTCTTCTAGTCTGGGTGTCTTGTTCATATATATAGGTGAGGACAAATGACTGATTTTTTTAAATAACAAGTGAACAAAATCAGCCAGTCAATAAATGACAGAATTAACGACTTCTCCTTTGTCACGAGCAAGCACTCGCCCTTTATAGGAGCGCAGTGCTGAGGTTGGTTTTAATGGCGCCCGGATAATTGTCATAAAACAACATCACACACAACTAGTAAAAGAACTGTAAATGAACTCTATCCTTCTGTATTTCAACATTACATTTTTTTTATTTCTTACATTAAAGTCAATTACTTCCTGTGTGAATCTGGCCTTGACGGAAAGGGCCCCATAATTCAGCTGTGGAGAAAAGGGGGAGGGGGGGGGGGGGAACAAAACAAACAACAACAACAGCAAAAAAAAAAACATTGCAACATGCTCGTTTTTTGGAGGAAGAAACTTTTAATACCCACAGCTCTTAATGACGGCGCTGCAATTAGAGTGGCTGCATTTTTTGCTCTAGCCGCGAGTCAAAGGAAAACAAATAAAGCAGCTCGATTTAGAAACCTTATTAGACTTTGAGTCCCTGAGCAATTAAAGTATTACAGCTGAAGTGCTTCTGTGAACCCACCGATGGAAAGCATTTATAGGTGGTCTGTACTTTACTGGTGGTCTGTTACTGGGCTTCTTTTTTTTTTTTTTTTTCTTTCTTATTTGCGCCATCCAGAGCTGCAATCGTTTCCTTGTTTATGTGTAAGCATGTTGTGGAAAAAGGTATTGGGACAATAAAAGTTCTTGATATCACAGCATCTGTCAAGGGCAGACTTTCTGGCCTCTGCTTGCTCCAACATACCTATATTTATTACTGAACACATCCATACGTAACACAGATTGAAACATCTATTTAAAAATGCGAGGATTTCAAACTTCAAATCAAAACAATCATCCTAATAAGCATTGATTAGTTCATCTTCTTTCTGCAGCGTTTGCCCCACACAGTGTCTAAATTGGCTTGGCTGTGATGATGCCCTTTGCAATGCAATCTCTCCAATTTGATGCCTTATCAAATTACTAACCCAGAGGAAATTAATGGTATCATCTGTGTCAAGGCATTGATGTAGTTTCACTTAGCCCGAAACACTATGGTCCTAATTGAATGATTAGATTCCTCTAAATTTTCTATCCATCTTCATGCTAATTGCAATTGAAGAGGAAAACGGAGTGCCTTGCATATTTAGCAAATAAAACCAGGTAAAACATTTCTAAAAAGGATGTTTCGATCACACAGAATTTAATAATACATAATTGTAATTGGCTATAATTGAAGTGGAAGTGTTCTGAAGACACGCAGAATTTCATTTGCTTAGATGTATCTTCATTTTAATGAGTTGTAATAAATTTTTTTTTGGAAAGAGCACAAACAGTAATAAAAGGCTAACACCTGATGTGCCACTAGGGGGGAGTGGTGATGCTTTTCGGGCCCAGCAAGCACATGTTGGTATGTGTTGAAAATACACTACATTCAACGGTTATCTCACACACACACACACACACACACACACACACACGCACACACACACACGCACACACACACACACACACACACACACACACTTCCCCACAAGAAAGAGAGAGTTTGAAGGCTGAGAATGAAGAGGAAAAAGTAGCAGAATGTGGTCACTACTTGCATTGCAGCTCTGTCTCGACTAACTTTGGCGTGTAGTTTCACCCTCGGCCTGCTATACCACCTCCTCCACTCAGACCACTTATCACACGTCCTGCTCGTCCACCTCTGCCCTCGTTTCCTCCCCTCTGATCACTCAACAAGAGTCCCAGCCATAATTGACTAATGACCCCATATCAATATTTGGCTGTGGTCGCAGGCTTTCAGTACCGTTGTAATTTAAAGTGGATTAGTGTTCGCCTCAGCACGTTTCTTTTGGCAGCCAGCCAGTGGGACGAGCTTTTGATAACAGGTTCCTTCTTGCGTGAGTGTATGTGTGTTTCCAGTGTGAATGTGTGTGTGTGTGTGTGTGTGTGTGTGTGTGTGTGTGTGTGTGTGTGTGTGTGTGTGTATATGTGTCTGCTTTGTGGCTGTTTGTACGAACTACATAAGCTGCCCATTGCCCTACGGGACTTAGACACCACAGCAGCAAAAAGGCTGCCGTTTTTCCTGATGAGGAGATGGGAAGACACACACACACACACACACACACACACACACACACACACAGGATGACTAAGTTACCGCCTGAGCCTGTTCCTGTGAATTGCTGGGATCCCAGTCCGAGTGTTTGTGCTGCTCTCCCACTGTGAACTACACGTGAAGGCGGAGACGCCACCAGACACAACAACAACTTTGAAGAAACGACGATTGCTTGATTCATGTAACTCATCAAGTGAGATGATGCGAGTATAATTATTCTAGTTCTGGACCCGTGGTTCTCATCCTTTTGGTCTCGTGACCTCTCATGACAGGTGTATATGTGGCCTTAATGTGGACATTAAATAGAGAGAGAGAGCAATCCAACCAAATAATGAATTTTTCTTTCTCAAATTGTTTTGTCTGACTGACTTTTAGAGGACTTCAGTTGTGAAGGTATGCACTATTTCACAAGAAAAGGATAGAAACAACATTTTGATAAAAGTAAGACAAAATAAATTGATACTGACCCCTGAGATTTATCCTTGGATGGGTTCCGAACTCCGGGTGGGGGACCAAAGCATTTAACTCTGTTCTTTTTTATATATATATATATATATATATATATATATATATATCTAACCCACATTTGGATATATATCAAATGTTCCCCCTTTTCTTTTTAATGACTGCACTGCTGTGGCTGATCAGACACAACCAGGTCCAGACTTGCCAGGATACACGCGTGTGTCCTCCTGCTGCACTAAACAAACCAAACAGCTTTCCAATGGCAATACCCAGCCAGCCAGACAGACAGACAGACCGTGTCTTACCTTGTCCCTGCACCTCTTTCTGTATGCAGAGTGCGGAGGCAGAGTGTTTATCTGGCTCGCTGGTGGAATGTTTGTGTAACTGAATGCTACGCTGATCGAGTTCAAATCACGGCAGGATAATTAAAACATGTTGATCCCTTCAGTCATGGGAAAGGGGCAGATTTATTAATGATACACTTACCACAGCCCCGTGGACTGCGTGTGCAGCTGAGAAATGGTAATATTGCATGAAATCGTTGGTTATATTGCCATTCACCTGCAGGCCCCGTGCCAGTGTGAGTGGTCTTTCATGTAAATGAATTTGTCTAGAGAATGAGAGAAATGAGAGACAGAGGGAGGAGTGAGAGATGGAATTAATAGCTTCAGGTCATGGGGATAATGATTTCTTCATGGACCCAGTCAGAGTCAAATGGCCCAGGCATATCGCTCGGTGTTTTTGAAAGGAGGAACCAATGTAAGGGTGAACGTTACATTGAACATGGGGGCATTTGCTGAATATGTAAACGCATTTGGTTTTATGACTGGGTCCACATGCCAACAACGCTTCCAAATGACCCACTTTGTATTCACGCAATGCAAATTTGCCACCGCATCGTTAGATCTCGTTGATTGAG
Source organism: Perca fluviatilis (assembly GCF_010015445.1). Taxonomy (NCBI): domain Eukaryota; kingdom Metazoa; phylum Chordata; class Actinopteri; order Perciformes; family Percidae; genus Perca; species Perca fluviatilis. The sequence continues at coordinate 12,782,062 of NC_053129.1, read as the reverse complement.
TGGGGCTCACATATGTTGTACAAGAGAACATACTGTATAATCATGATATGAAAATATTATGACATTTAGGGGTGAAAAAAAACAAACGTTTTCCATGAATCTGGCCAAGCATACCGTACCATGTTCAAGTTCAACCGGGTCAAACACATGGCCTATCAAAGCAGTTTATCCCATTTCAGCCTGATTCAGAGTCCATTTCAGGCTTAATTCCAGACTTCCAAGTCACCCAGAACTGACACAGCCCTCTAGCATTAACTCTGAACCCACATAAAGGTGCAGGTGTGTTTTTCCACCCATGCTCATTCATATCTGAATGGGGGTGGTCGCGTCAAAGGCTGCTGGTCTATCTCTTTTGCACGTCCATTGTGAAGGGGGCAAGTCTGACAAAGTAAACCAGCATGGACACATGTGAACATAAAGGGTGTACCTCACACCCCCACTGCCCCGTGCTGAAAGGACCCAGTGGGGGTGCGAGCAGGAGGGAGAGAGGAGGGGACAGGGAAAAAGGGCCCAGGCCAGGGCCTAATGGTGGGAACAGTGCGGAGGTGAAGCCGTCTTTTTGTCCGCCGCGGATAAAGGAGGCTTTTGAGAGGCAGCGTGTGTTTTTGTTCCGCGGAGGGCCATCGAAGCTGCAGGCCATGCTCGTCGTGGGTTGTGTTGTTGTGGGGGAGGGGGGTGGTGGATGGGACAGGAGTGTGGACACAGGCAGAAGACAGAGTTACTTGCTCCAGGGAAAGAAATATGCTACTGTGAGGGTGTTGGAAGGAGGACAGCGTATCATCTGTCTATGAAGAAGGAAAAAAAAAAAGAAAGGGGCTGGAATGAGAGAGTAAGACAGAGCTATAGAAAGAGACAGATGGAGAGGGGGGAGGGAGGGGGGGGGGGTTTAGAAAGTGAGACAGAGGGAGAAGGAAAGAGGGCGAAGGAAAGGCGTGAAGGTGTTTTATGGGGTACTTAGTGGCTCATGTATCCCAGCTGTCATTTCAGGTCATCCATTGTACTGCGTGCACCTGATTCTCACTCCAAAATACTCTATAGATATTCTACAAAACATTTAATTTCAGAATCATCCAAATAACGCGGCTTTGATTTTTTTTTTTTGGACCAAATTGGTGTATAAGCGACCCTCCCTCCCTGTGACAATGACCTATTGTTGAAGATGACGGAGAGACAGCTCCAGCTCCAGGCAGCCGGCAGTGAACTCTGGCTGCTCCCTGACCTGTCTGAACCTCTCCCAACAGTTCAACTTCCACACACCAGCATTGATTGATCTGCCTTCAGGGCCTTTTCAAATGCTCCTGGTCCCCTCTGCTGACGGGGGAACAAAAATCTGTAATTCCTACACAGAAACCTGATCCGTATATAAAACCTTAACATAAGAACACCATGCATTCTTACTAACCGAGTCACTGTATCAACTTACGCAGCATTACACCTCAAGCCCCTAAAAATTATTTATTTTCTCATTTTGCATCTGAGGAAACTGAGTGTGTGGTTTTATGCTGAAATGCTGGATGACATGTTGGGAAACTGAGTTAACAAGATAAGATCAACATTTTTGTCAAAATTCTTATATATTTTTTTATCTTATTGTTTATAAAGAAAAAAAAAGACTCTAAAAGTAAGAACTGAACTAAGTCACTATATCAGTCCTTCCAGAAAAACGCAGAGTTCTTTTGTGATTGTTGCGGGCAAAAATCCTTGATTATGCGGCATGTTTTCTTAAAAAATGCGATGGAATATGCGGGATATTTATGCAATTTTATGCGATGAAATTGCGGGAACTTGCAAAAACTGCGGTTTGATGAAAAAGAGAAGAAAAAGTGATTCCCCCAACACCCTGCTTTTTTAAAACTTAATTTCCAAAAATAGTTTACAGGTATTCAGTCATTGCAATAAGTAAACAAATAAGATACAAAAATATATACAAATAATATAATATTAAAGTAAAAATAAAAGTAATAGTCTAAACAGAGGGAAATAAAAGATACAAAAGAGACAGACTTTCAAAAATTGTTAACAGTAGGAGCACTAAGATAGCTTTCTGATACCAACTTAAGAGACTCAAAGTACATGTCAAATTCAACCTCCAACACCTGCTTTGTTGGGAAAATGGCTGCTTTTGTGTGAAGTAAACGCAACATTTTTTCAACTTTCTGCTAAGATATATGTGACTTTTTTGCAACAAAAATGCGGGGATTATGAAATCATGCAAGCACTGCATATTTTGCGCGGAAATCTGCAATTTATGCGGCGAAAGTGCGGCATATTTGAAAAAATGCGGCCCCTGCATGAATATGCGGACTTTGGCTGATTATGCATTGAATTATGCGATCGCATAATCACATTTTTCTGGAGGGACTGACTATATGCTGTTCAAAGAAAACTGTGTATCGCCACATTTGGTGATTTTAAATTTTTCAGATATGGGTGCCCGGATAGCTCAGTTGGTAGAGCGGGAGCCTGTCTAGACTTTGAATAGGACATTGCGCTTTTTTGCACTTCTGGTTAGACGCAAACTGCATTTCGTTGTCTTTGTACTTTTGCACAATGACAATAAAGTTGAATTTAATCTAATCTAATCTAATCTATATATAGAGGTTTACTCCTCCACGCAGCAGGTCTGCGACCTGCGGCCCTTTGCTGCATGTCATTCCCCCTCTCTCTCCCCTTTGATGTCCTCAGCTGTCCTTTCAAAATAAAGGCTGAAAATGCCCAAAATAAGTCTAATAAAAATTTTTTTTAAAAGAAATCCAGATATACTGAAGGAAGAAGTGTTTTTTCGTGGGTTGAAAAAACAACCATATAAAAACACACCAGTTCATCTGAAAATGCATGCATTTTTTAGCTCATAAAAATTGATAGTTTGGAGATACATGGTTTTCACATGACATCGACAATACACTCAACTCAGTGTGATTGAATGATTTAAATGAATGGATGAAACTGTTTACTGACACTGCACTACAGGAACATGCAGAAAGCCCTTACAGGTGTTAGGTGTCACTTTTTGCTGTTAAATGCCCGTTGGTGACTTCTCTCTGGTCTTTTAGCCTTTCAGTCTTTTATTGTCAGACATCTAACCTCCTAAAACTTCCACCAAGGTGAGAGTTTGTCTGTCGAGCAGATAGCAATTGATGAGATCAGGTGACATTTCAAACTGCCGAAGGGAGGACGGATTCCTCCATGAGCTGCAAAAAAACTGGAACGAAGTGACTAGATGACTGTAGAGATTGCTGCGATTGCTACTGTTCCTATAATAGAATTAACAGATCTTTGAGAAAAACTATAATTATAGAGCCTGACCAGCCAGACCCACATCAAGATGTTGGGTCTGGGAACTCACCATTGGCAGGGCTCAATCCGAGGGGCGGGATAAACGGTTGTCTTTCAAAGTCTCTCTTTCGCTACAACCAGAACAACTCTGAACACATCTTCCTTTTTGAAGAATGACTTCAGTGCCGTTCTTTGTTCTTTTCTCAAAGAAAAGCTTAACTCCAAGTCTGCCAAAGCCGATTCGAAGACCGCTGTTCGCCAGCAGCAGCCATAAGCCCGCCCACCGACTCTATACACAATGTGATTGGCCCGGCCAGAGTTTGGTTTTTCCAGCTCGCAAGCCAACTGCTTGACTGACCCTGGCTGCAAATCACATTTGCTGCTGTTAGGGTGCATCTAGATTTCTAGGCTAATAATTATAAAGAATTATAGTTAAATGTACCTTAAATCCAGTGGTGGAATGTAACAACTTACAATTACTCACGTTACTGTAATTGAGTAGCTTTTTTCATGTACTTTTATTTTTTAAAAATAGTTTTTAAAATCTGTACTTTTACTTTCATAAGTATGTTTTTGTTTGAAGTACTGTACTTTGTTATATTTTAAATCTCATCCGTTACTGAGCTAAAAGAAAGTAAATAAAAAAAAAAAGGTAGTTGTTTTTTGTATCTGCCAACACATTGAAATTGAAAGCGCCCTATGGCTTTGTGCCCTTTTCAAATCACAAAATACTGCGATTTCATTAAAGTATAATACGTATAAACGAGATATTAAGTATAAATATTTAAAAAATTTACATCTCCCCTTCGCTATTAAAAAGTTACTAAGTAACTTTTACTCTGAGTACATTTTAAATAAGCTACTTGTTACTCTTACTACATCGATTTTTATACCGGTGAGCTTACTTGCACTTAAGTAAACGTTCATCAAAGTAATAGTACTTTTACTCAAGTAGAATATCTTTGTAGTCTTTCCAACTCTGCTTTGAGCACTGAAAGAACCTGCTAAAGTTATATGGATTGAGAAATGTTTAACAATGTAACGTAGTACTGCATGTATACATATTTGTTCCAGGAAAACTCATGAAAAAGTCTACTGACACCCATTAAAATACACAATTCTGCAATAACTAGAACACACTGGAATGTAAATATAGACACTCTAAGTGAACATTTGCATATTTATATTCATAAGAAATCTCACATTAAACAATAAAACAAAACAATAATGTCCAATAAACATGTCAAACAAAGTTTTATAATTAGCCTATAATTAGCATTGTCAAGGCTAATTAGTCTACAGTGCGTTTTCCACATTTAACATTGAATTTTTATCACAGTTTGAAATACTGTTACATGGCCAATTAGCATGTCATAATGCTCAGGGTCGGGGTCATGTCCGCTCATAGTCCGCGGCACAGAAGGGAGTCGTATTGCGGCGGATCGAAAGACAACAGGGAACTTCTACCGTCGTTATTATAAACTCACACTCAACGCAAGCAAATGTAGCAAATGGCAGATGATTTCTCACCACGTCGATGGGTGGGAAACATCACATCAGCTTCTGTTGATGTGATATGTAGAAACCCGCCCACTTCCTCAAGCCATTCTCATCTGGCATAAGAGTCTAACTTCACACAGGTGCTGTGTAAACCTTCCTCGGAAAATATATCGCAATGCACACAGTCGTTTGTCGAAGGCAAATGAACTTTAATAATAGCCTTTATCTGTGCGCTAATTGCAATAATCCATTCATCATCCTCAGAGATTACATCACCTAAGGGCTGTCAAGTATCATAGATAAAGCATTAGAATCAGTTAATCACCTCTGACAAAGTATTTAAATGGCTGAATGGTTCCTTAAAAGAAGCTTTGTGTGTATAAGCTAGGAAGTGAGGAAAAGGTCAAGTATGTTTCGAGGCCTCTGAGCTGGTAGAGCAAATTCTCTGTGTGTGTGTGTGTGTGTGTGTGTGTGTGTGTGTGTGTGTGTGTGTGTGTGTGTGTGTGTGTGTGTGTGTGTGTGTGTGTTCTTGTTTAACTATATTCGTGGGGTCCAAAAACCGGGAGTCCATTATACTTGTGGGGTCCGGACAGCTTTGTGGGGCCAAAATTGCTGGACCCCACAAGTTTAAAGGGCTGTTTGAGGGTTAAGACTTGGTTGTAGGATTAGGGATAGGTTATGGTTAGGGTGAGGGTAAGGGTTAAGGTTAGGCATTTAGTTGTGATGGTTGAGGTTAGGGTAAGGGGCTAGGGAATGCATGATGTCAATGACGGGTCCCCACAAAGATAGTGAAACGCACTGTGTGTGTGTGTATGTGTGTGTGTGTGTGTGTGTGTGTGTGTGTGTGTGTGTGTGTGTGTTTGGGCGTGTAGTTCATTGCGCTGCTCATTTGGCATTTGTTACAGCAGGCACGCAGTAAAAACATTAGTATCACGGCATCACCCGATAGTCATGATTTCACACCATCAGCGCTCGTACAGACCAGGACCCTCCATTAGCCTGCCCGTGTGCTTACATTCCGGGGCTCTGTTCACAAATGATTTGGATGGGGTTTTTTCTTCTTCTTCTGGCTACTATTATTCATCACATGCAAAATGGGCTGGGACCCGGTGATGTATGCTATCAGCAGTGACAATGATAACCAGGACAATAATTACACAAAGCCTGGCTCATCCATCACCATCACTTATCACTTAAACAATCAGGCGCTTAAAGAGAGGGAGAGGGGTGGAGAGGAAGGATCCTGGACTGGGAGTCTAGCTGTTCCGCATATCAGTCGAAGCCGATCCAGTTTGGCTGCCCTTATAAACAAGTTGTCACCTGTGTCACTGGTTTATTGGGATAGAGGCATATTAAGGTAAGCTCAAACACGACAGCCTCCACGTTTGATAAACTGCTGATTGATTGTTAAGAAAATAACTTCACCACAAGGTCCATAGCCATTCTGGAGATTTGGATCACATCACATGTTTGCCCAGTAGTCATGGAATTGCACACGTTCAGACTTCAACAAAAAAAAAACTCTGGCCACTTAAAAGGATTTTTCACCACCCGTTGCCTTGTACGTCTACGTTCAAAGTTCCTTATTGACCTTGGAAACAGCAGTTGAAAAAAAAACATATTTTAAAGATACAAAACAAAAAAATAAGAGAGTGACCTTAAAATCTTAGCTTTTAAGCCAACGTCGGCAAGAAGTCCTTAAAGTACGGTGGCCACGAGAGCTCAACATGCTGCAAAAAAAAAACACACAGCACAAGAACATGAAGAAACATCGTCACCAATTGAACAACACATGCAGCATTTCGAAGACATCGGCACCAACTTGATGACGCACGAAAACATCGCTTTGACGACAAGTGTGCAGCATTGTGACTGCATGATTTAGACATTATAATAAAACTAACGCTAAGTTTACAACAGGTATCTGCGATAACATCCGAATCATGCCATTGCGATGTTAAAATAAGCCCAAAAACTGTGCTGTGTGTCCCAGCCGAGTGCAGCGCTTTTTGGTATCCCCTGGAAACCGTTCCTGTTGTGATGTTGCGAGCTTCTAAGCAGCGGTTACTCTAAATGCTGCTACATTACAGTTCCACTGGACAAAACTATCTGCTGCTCTATCTATTCTCTTGAAACCCCACATTATTGATTAATCTTTATTGCAAAAAATTATATTATGAAACATTAGATTGATCCTCATTTTATGTTTTGTGATAAAGGTGTATTCATTTCTACACTTAATTGGGTTAAAAAAAAAGTGTATATATATATATATATATACACACACACACCTGATGGCTACCCCATGATCAAATAGAGCAAGATATCATTAGCTAAATAAATATCATTTAAGTAAAGTACTTAAAATACCATTTCAACCAAGACAAGCATGATTGCACGACATATACAGACACAAAGGGTAGAGTCACACTGTGTTTTGCCTCAAACGCAGCACTGGATGGCCTCAACATGTCTGGGCTTCGCTGACAGTGAACTTGAACCCTGAAACCCCTTCGGAAGAAGGGAATAAACTGGAGATTGACAGGACAAACAACAGAAAGAGGGAGACTCCCCAGTAGCGAGAGGTCAGAGGTTATGTAAATACTGAGAAAGCCCCATGGGTTAGGGCTGATGCGCTCTTGGCTAATGAGGTTGACACCTCCTGGGACTCATAACCTTTGAACTCTGATCCTACGCTGTATTGGCCTGTGAATGGAGAAAAGGGAAATTTCACTGGGCTAGACACACCCACATTCCTACGGTGGAGAGAAGATACAACGGGAATCTGACCTTTAACCCATTCTTGTGTGCTGTGATCCTCAACATCATCCCTTTAACAGATCTCTATCGGTGTACGTGCAGTGGCTACATGACCCGTTTGAGAAAATGGGGTTAAAAACTACAGAAAAGGAGGAGTGAAGAGCAAACATCTGCTGCATGCAAGGACCAAATGAAAAGCACTTTACTCCAGTGTTTCATTCCCTTGTTTATTGCAGCAGGATTGTGAATACGTTTCCTTTGAACATGATGGATCATTAAAGTAATGGTGTACTGCGGTTTTGTTCTTTTTTTTCTGCTTAGATGTTTCTTCTTTTTAATACAAATTTCTATCTGCGTCTGTGTCTCTCCTGAGAGCTGCCATTGCTCTACTTACCAGGAAATACTTTCTAGATATGCTAATTTATAGTCAAGAGAGAGCAAAAGTGTGTGTGCGTGCATGTGCGATGAAAGTGAGGGGGATACATGCATGGTTGGATATCTCGTAGCACCAGCAAAGTAGGAGCATTTAAGTAATTCATAGCAGCACGTGTGTGTCTCTGTGTGAGTTCATGTGCAAACTGTGTGTGAGCGTGTCTTTGTGTGTCTATTTATGCATACTGTACCTACATGGCTCACTGAGGCTACATCACACAAGTACGTTTTTGTTTAAACCTACATTGTGTAATTTGTGGAGTTGATTCTTAGCAAAAAAAACGCTTTGTTCTTTCACAAATATGTGCTCATTCATGTGTAATTACTTCCACCAACTAATCAAAGTATTGTCATAAGCGTAGAATCTGCCATTCAGAATCATTCAGAATACATACGAGCGAGCCGCTCGAATGACGGCCGCCATGTTGCGCCTCCATCTTTAAAATACATTAGCCAAAGAGAGACACACCTCCGCCTTTCGCGCTTTTACACTCGGTGGCACCGTGACGAATGCCAGGGGGAGATTACTCGCGACTGCCGGCAGATTTGAAAGCCTGTTGAAGATGGAGGATCACACCTGTTCTCGAGGACATGTAACGGAGTCGCCAAGGAAGTTAAAAAGAGAATTAAAACGACAACGCGACAGGCAAAGCAACAAGACCAAAGTTAATATTGGAGTAGCTTTTCCAAGATGGAAAGAGGAGCAAGGATTTTAAAAGGGACGCCAAAGTTGCCTGCTTTCTTCTCGACAGGTAATTCTGCCTATTTGTGTAAATTCATATTTAATGTACAAACATGAGAGTCCTATCAATCATCTCATATAAATTTCGGCAAGAAAATAAGCATATAAGTGTATTTCCCAAAATAGGCAATGTACTTTATACATTTCTCTGACTACAGGACACACATTATAAAAAAGGGAGAGATAACAGTTTAATCACTGACAGTAGCTTCTATGAGGTATGATATGTTATGCCTGAGAAATGGAGACCAATTACTAAGTACTCAGTGTTACCATTACAAAAACTTTCACTCCTGGAATTGATCATCAAAATTTACGAAAACTACGTGTCTTTAAAATAGGCAGCACAGTCATGTCTCACTTCCCAATGACTAGACCCAGATGACATAAGATGATTGCAGGTATGAAATCCCCCTAGTTCATCTTCTCTGTCAACAGATCAGAGACCACCCTCCCCCTCGCGGTTGTGTGTGGTCTTCTCCTGATTTTCTTCCGCCTCCCTTTTGAAGCTCCTGTAGTTCATCAGCTCTACGTGACACAGAAACAAGTGCTGGTGGCCAGTCAGTCTGTTTCTCTACGGATCAATCTCAGCCCACTCTTTTATCTTGGACCAACAGTTTCTCTCCTGTGATTACACCACCAGAGTATGTGAAGCATATGGAAAAAAAAAAAAAAAAAGTATGGAGGAGAAGCACCAGTAAAGGCTGTTCCTGTATCCTAAGTTTAAATACAATCCGTGAAGTTCATCTGGTAAACAGTCTTGTTATAACTGCTGCAGTGTCTTCCTGTTTCTATTCTCTATAAGCTTTGACGTTGTGAATTCTGGCAGTAAAAAGCTCCGTAACCACAACATCCTGCATGCACTGCAACTCCATTCCACCATGAAGCTTATGTTCTTGTGTCCATCGCTGAACAATTCATACCTTCGCTGCTGTCAAGCAAGCCAACGACGTCTGTAGGGTTGAATTTAACTGCAAAGAATCATCCTAAAGTAGCAAAAGACTATATTTTTTTCTGTTAAATTTGACCAATTTGATCAATGACACCTATGGTGTACAGACAGATGGACACCATATGTTTGTCAGTGCCAAGAGTCCCATGGGAACTTGTATTTGAAATCAACTTGTCAAAAGTAGCATCTACCATATCCTATGGTGGAATTTGAAATTAATTGTACATGTCGTTTTCAAAGAAAAAAAAAGAATTTTTCACCCAAACTGTCCCTCAGTTGACTGATTCTTCGCAGTCAGTCAAGCTCTAAAAAACACGCACATCAAATGTGTGTGTGTTTTTTGGGGCTTATTAATGTAGAGTTCAACGTACGGTAATGACCTTAACAAAAACAGCCCTCTGACATGTCTGAAAATATATTAAACAATCTTGGTGTAATATTCATAAAAACCAACCCACACGGACCCAGTGGTAATTGTGAAATATCAGCTATATCAAGTATTTTGTCAATATCAACCTCCTCGCCTGACTGGATGACCCAGGTTTGGCGTTGCTGGTAAGTAACTACCTGAAATCTTCTAAATAACATTCACCTTGGTCACCTGCAGCATAGTCAGACCATCTGCACGCTGTGCAGCGGAGGAGGGTCTGGCTAGTCCACACAGCATTCCGGGATGGGAGAAAAACACGGTCTGGTTTACTGGCATTTCCTTAAACCAATCACAATCGTCAAGCGCCGGACGGAGCCGCTGCAAAATAGTCGTACGAGAGATTGGACAGATGGTCTAGCTAGCTGTCTGATTTACCCCGCAGAGATCTGAGGAGCAGTTAACCATAGTCCTCAGAAATTCACCGGAGTTTAAAATTCCAGCAAAAAAGAAAGCGGAAGGAAATGGAAATCAGCAAAAATAAATGCATTCGGTGGAATTTCCTGCGGCACTGGAGCTATCCCGGAAGTGGAACATCAAGGATATAGAGCCCTGCAAGGGCCAAAAACTCCCGCCCTAACCCGGCCCTGGCCCGTGGTGTTCAAGCCCTACCTGACCCCAGCCCGACCCGACCTGAGACCAACATCAATCACTTTTAAGCTCTCTCTGACGCGCGCTCTTTGATGCGCGCTGTCTCTGCCACACACGCAAACAGCAAACACACACACACGTCACACGCTACTAAGAGGTAAACTTTTATTATAGGCCTGAAACATCATGCCCAAAAATATTGGACAAACTGTCCATTAGACAGAAGCATAAACATGAAGGGAGAATATAGTGCTACGGGATCAAACTGCAAAAACGAGTAAATAAACGGCCTACCTTTCTTTGCTTTTCAGTAACTGAACTGAAGAACAATGTTCAAAAACAATGTCCAAAAATAACTCTTCGCCAACTGGCTAATGCTAAATAAAATTAATAAAATAAATAAAAATCCGTTGAACTGTGTGTGTGTAGGGTAGGCTGCTACATACAGTGGTCATCATTCAGTTTATTCACGAGTGCTGTGAAGAAAAAGAACAGCATCCACTGTTGAAGGCTTCAGAGATGTCCTCCTCTCCTCCAGCGTCCTCCCTGCTCTGCTGAAAACGCGTTCGCTGCTACTGCTGCTTGGCCTGCGTGGTCAACTGTCAGTGTCACCTGTTTAATGCACGTGAGTGACGCGTGTTGCGCGTGCGTGTATGCGTGTTGCGTTTGTGTTACTTTCTTAGGCGATGTATAATATTTATAATATAATCAATATAACAATATTTCATACACACTTTGTGACGTGTGCTCTGCTGCACATATATTATGGGCACAATGAGGAGAGAAGCTAAAATAAGCCCGAGTCCGACCCGAGCCCGATCTGTAAAAACAAAAAACGCCCCAAGCCCGGCCCGAATAGGCTTAGCCCGTCGGGCCCCATCGTCACTGACCTCGCCAGACTGTCCCACGGCCGATAACCGGCCTGGTGTGTCAGCGCCCCTTAGAGACACCAGATGCTGGTTGCCATATTTTTGGGGGTTTGAGGTGAACTAAGTAAGCTGTGTCCCACTGCTTCCAGTCTCCCATGCTAAGCTAAGCTAAGCTAATCCCCCCCTGGCTTCATATTTAGAAAGCAAATGAGCACACTTCCCAAATATCAAACTTTTCCTTTAAGCTTTGCTTTTTTCGTAAAAAAAAAAAAAAGTAAAAAAAAAAAAGTAATTAATTATAGTTACTCACTACATGTTCCAAAAAGTAACTGAGTTAGTAACTGAATTACTCTATAATAAAAGTAGGGAAACTAACTATTTGCATTACTGTTAAAAAAAAAAAGTTGCTATATGTCAAAGAATTTGGATTTTTTTTTAGCAGTTTTCACAAGTCAGTTGAAATGAGTAGAACAGTTTGTACATAACATTCGATATTTATTGCACGTCGACAGACAGCAAGAGGTTTATCCTGCACTTCAAGTATTATCTTTGTAAGAAAAGCAAACAGTTACACCATTCATCACTCCGAGTTCTTCTGCTAGTGGATGGCGAGTGGAGGTATCGGTGTTTTTGGCCACTAGCTTTGCAGATGCGTGTCGTTGTGAGATTAAATTAGAGTTGCTTACAACGGAAGTCGACTAAGTCTTTGCTCCTGGACATGACGTACACATTACATGCGCGTTCTTGCCTTTGACCACAATGAATTTGAAGTAGCGCTTATATCTCCAACTTGAAAACGCCAACTTTTCATCGGATTGCTCCTGACCCGCCATCTCTGCTGCTTCATCGAATCTCTGTTTAGCTGTTGTGTGTGTGTGTGTGTGTGTGTGTGTGTGTGTGTGTGTGTGTGTGTGTGTGTGTGTGTGTGTGTGTGTGTGTGTGTGTGGCGCGCCGCGCGTGTGCTGGCATGTGCGTAAAAATACTGGCTCTGATTGGCTACCATGAAACACGACTCTGCCTTAGCCAATCATAATCGCTTACCTCGTTATTAACCCACCTCCTCACTAGCTGTGAGCCAGGGGTGCGTTCAGATGATTACACAGTTTATTCAATCAATGCATAGTAACGCACCGCACTTAAAGACCAGTGACGTTAACAGCGTTGTGAAAAGTAATTAGTTAGATTACCCCGTTACTGAAAAAATAACGTCGTTACCTAACACCGTTATTCCAAACACTGTTGTCAACCATCTGAATATCAAAAATTAAAAAAAATAATATCTAATAAATTAGATAACAAAGTACCTGTAATAAAGAATAGTTGATAATATGAGCTTGTGTGTATGCGACCTCCCACGGCCAGCTCTCCCAGTGGCCAGTGACAAAAGAGTCAGTGGCACCCTCGTCAGAAAGTCAATACCGTGATAAACACTGCCCTTCACTTGAGCCCCGGTTCACCACTTTAGCAGCCAATTGCCTTGACAGTCATTACCTAACAAGTAAATCACCACAAGCTAGTGAATGCAAGTAAATAACAGAGTCATCGAATGAATAACTCAACAAAAAAAAAAAAGAGGTGACAGGAAACATGTTGCCGTGGATCTTGACGCAGATGCCTTCTTAGTGGAAAAGTGAGCATATGTTTTATGTTTTGTATTTTTTTTTTTTTTTTTTCCAATGGCTCTGGCAGTGAGTGTCATTCAAGATGTGGCCTTTCCACACTCATAAAGAACACATAAAACACACATTGTGCTCTCGTAAAGCACTTACAGAGGTGAGATTTATGTGCTCGGGTCTGGATTTCCAAATAGAGACCAATGCTGTCACTAAAATCTTTTTTGATTTACACTGCTAGTGTATTGGCGTGATTACCGATGTGATTGCTTCAAATTGGGAGATGAAATCAGGATTTGAATGAGCTGAGCATATTTAAAATCGTTTTGAGTGTACTCTAGAGGAGGGCCCCCCGGTTCACTCCCAACACATTTCTTTAAACACGTGCAGGTTTCGCCACCCAGGAGCCCTTTTTTCTACCCCTGTTGTCACTTTGAGAGACAACCCCGCTCTTCCCATAGGCCAGGCTAAATGTGTGTGCTATCATGCATACAGTCATTAAACACTCCTCTGCTCACACAAAACCAAATACTCTACAAAGAAAAGAAGTCATCTCATATCGAACCTGCTGCTGGAACGAGCACAGGTGATCGCCTGAGAAAAGAATGTATTTCTTCTTCGGCGGGAGGCGTCACTGACTTTGCTAATGTGTCTTTAATGTGGCCCGTTGCGCCCGTGGATATCAAAACGTTTAAATCGACCTGCTCACTGGAGGCAGAAGTGAGTCTTGTAACATGAATTATTGATGCCATGCGTGGCTCCTCTCTGACTGGGAACAATGTAACTTGCACTGGTGAATTCATCTGAGCTCTTTAAAATCAAGGTCTCTCCGCTCGCGTTCATGTTCTGACATGGGTTCAGTCTCCGAGCCACAAGACATTCTTTGATTACCGGTGATGTCCAAGTCTTTCTCGGAGGCACCTCAGTCCTGTCGGGACAGAGCACGTTATTGTTGGGATGCCTGCATAGCTGCATGATTGGTGTAAAATAAACATGGTGCTGAGCTACAGTGCTAGAGGTCTTTTTACCTGTAATTATGGCATGGCTAGCTTTCCACTGTGGGACGGCTGCCAGCTTGCTTTGGCTTTTATGGGGCTTCTGGTCCTTTCTTGTGGTTGTCATGCTGCAATTAAAACTGTCTCCAATCGCTGGGTGGCAAAAGGCGCTGAGACAGACTCTTGTCTCTCTCACACACAGACACACATAAGCATGTGTACTTGTATACACACACACAAACACACTGTGGAGCCTCTGGCTGGAGGCGATGGGAAAGCGTATGATATAGGAAAAACATAGTTAATTACATTTGACAGGTATCTATTAAAGTGCATTCTTAGACCTTAGAGGCCTTCACACATCTAATGAAAATACACACTCAACTGCTGCCCATGAATAATAGGGGCTCCCAGCCAAAAGCCTGGGCTTTTTCCCCCCTTATCTCGCCAACATCAAGCGCCTGTCAGCGAATAGACAAATCACCACTAATCAAGTCCACAAAAGTATAAACCAAGGTTTTATATTGGTATTCAGATGCCTTATAATTAGTTATTCAGGGATTCTTTTCACTTTTAAGTGAACAAGCACTTGAATCCCTCCTCCACAGAAGCACCAGATTGCCTGTTTATTACAGACAATAGTAGTATGATTGTAATCATGGCACTTTCCCCAGATTATGCAGTTAAAGAGAGGATGTATGTATTGCAGATATATTTGAATCCTGACCTGCAGGTGTAATGTCCAGCTGCACGAGTGTACGTATAGATAAACTAGGGCAGTCCATGAGAGGGATAGTTGTCTGTTCGGGCTGTAAATCTGCCTTTTTTGGCTGAACAACAGGGACCAGCATTATTAGCTTGAATGTCTGAGTGAGTGAGTGAGTGAGTGAGTGAGTGAGTGAGTGAGTGAGTGAGTGAGTGAGTGAGTGAGTGAGTGAGTGAGTGACTAAAGGAGTACATAAATATTATAAAGTAGTATAAAGAAAGGGGGAAAAAAACACCTTTCAAATAAACCCATCTTAATATAGCATAAGGACGCAATGAATGCCAGCGGAACAGTTTCGGGTGGAACATCGGTGCACCAAAGAGAGCAGAGAAGAAGTCAACGGTGAAGTTGTGAGGTGGTAGTACATAAAACCAATATTAATTGTTTCAGTTTGTCCAAGAATAAATGCTCCAGCTCCTCAAGACCAACATTTGAGCCTGTAGTTCCTAATCGCCATGGGGAGAAACCTAGGTCTGTTCTGTTCAACAAAATTAAGCATTGTGTTATTTCATGCAGGACACGAAAGTAAGATGCCTACTGATAGAATTATAATTTCTATCAGTCACACACTAATCACAGCCATTCTCACATCAAGGCGTTTCATTTAAATATGACTCCCTCCTCACTGGTCCCTGACGCTGCTTCACTCACCGCTGCTGGCAACGTTTTGCCTCCACCACCCCAGCTTCCACCTTCCTAGTTCTAGTCCTAACATGACTCAAAGTTTAAAATGTTTTTTTTATTTCTTGCTTTGGGCCCACTCTAGTAGCCTGGCTCCGCCCTCCTACGAAATTACGCTCAATTTTCATTTCCCTTCAGTACTACGTCTGGGTTCGCGGTATAGTCTTGGGTTTTCTCCTTCAAAACAATCAGCGAACAGAGGGATTGTGTGAAATTAAAAGCCCGAGCAGGAACAGTCTTTGCTGAGTTGTGTTGGTGGCCATGATGTTGTGTCCCTCCTCCCCACAGGGTTTGGGAAAAGTTAGATTTAGTGGTGAAGGAGTTGGCTAAGGCTAACACTAGCGATGCTAATGCTAAATATAAGCCTTGACGGTCTCCCCTCTTGTTGCACATGCGCATTACATACAGTACAGGCCAAAAGTTTGGACACACCTTCTCATTCAATGAGTTTCCTTTTTTATTTTCATGACTATTTACATTGAAGATTATCACTGAAGGCATCAAAACTATGAATGAACACATATGGAATTATGTACTTAACAAAAAAGTGTGAAATAACTGAAAACATGTCTTATATTTTAGATTCCTCAAAGTAGCCACCCTTTGCTTTTTTATTAATAAGGAAAACAATTCCACTAATTAACCCTGACAAAGCACACCTGTGAAGTGAAAACCATTTCAGGTGACTACCTCATGAAGCTCATTGAGAGAACAACAAGGGTTTGCAGAGTTATCAAAAAAACCAAAGGGTGGCTACTTTGAGGAATCTAAAATATAAGACATGTTTTCACTTATTTCACACTTTTATATTAAGTACATAATTCCATATGTGTTCATTCATAGTTTTGATGCCTTCAGTGAGAATCTACAATGTAAATAGTCATGAAAATAAAGAAACACAGTGAATGAGAAGGTGTGTCCAAACTTTTGGCCTGTACTGTACGTCACGACCAAACGTTAGCGATTGGTTATGACAGATCCAGAGTGGCTCTGGCCAGATCCAATAGTTTTAAACTTCAACAGAGTACGTGCCTTCAAGGAAGTTAACACTTGTCAATGGAGAGAGGCCAAACTCTCTGTACAAATGAAATGTACCAGAGTCTGGTAGGACCAGGCTACCACTCTAGTATACCGATTGGGGTTTTCTGCATTGCGCTCCCTGTTTCAGTTTAGCATGCTGCTAGGCTAATCCAGGGAGCATTATTAAGAGTGGAGCCATCAGCGCCAAGCATAACTTTACTTCCGTTTGCTGCAATAAATGGTTAAATCTATGACGAGAATGTTCCTGACTGAAGTACTATTAATTACTTTTGAAAATAGCATTATTGGGGCGCCTGGGTCGCTCACCTGGTAGAGTGCGCCCATATATAGAGGTGTACTCCGACCTGCGGCCATTTGCTGCACGTCGTTCCCACTCTCTCTCCCCCTTCATGTCTTCAGCTGTCATATACAAATAAAGGCCTAAAATGCCAAAAAAATTATCTTAAAAAAAAAAATAACATGATTACACTATTGAATTCGGTAAATTAAAGCAGTCCTCAATTATTTGTCTCAGACATATCTTTACCATGTGATACGCTACTTCAGTTCACAGCAAACAAATATTACCAAGACCACTATAAATGAACATTTAATATCCATATTCACATTAGGCTATAGACACCACCGCTGACTAGCCCTGTAACAATTTGGCCACAATTAGGCACACTGACTATACCAATCCAGCCTTATGTTTTAACCTAGTCTTGTTCTCTGTCACTCTGTTTTGATTTGTCTTGTTTGTCTTCCCATTCTTTACTGGTCTTTCATCTAATCTGCCTGAAGACTCCATCAGATCAGCTGTCTTCACAATCCAATTTAGGGGCTTACAGTAATACAAAATATTTCCCTGGCAATAAGAAAGGAGACACACTCATCATGAAAAATATGTACATTGCAGAATTGCGTGCCTCATGGTGTTTGAAAAATCACTCCGACTAGCCAAGAAATAGTCAGGCACATACAATAACCTCCCCACCCCCACCCCCACCCCCTCCCCTGTGAAATTGCAACATTGTTTTTACACTTTAGTGTTTTTACAGATAAAATGACATATACCATATTATTTACTGAGCTTTGGTGGTGTTGGTAGGCAGGATAGTGGGCTGGATAGGCAGTGATAAAACCTTGACCAGTATGCTTGGGATTTTAGCTTTTGTCACAGCAAACACAAAGAAGAATAGCAGTGAAGTAACCAGGCAGGGCATAATGGGAAGTTTCGGTGAGGAAAAGGGGAATCTTGAGAACTGTGGAGAGGTCAGTGTCATTTAGACTTTTTTTCGCCCTTCCAAGAATGCAACACAGACCACATTTGGCTTCCTGAAACATTTGGCATGTCATGTGTGGTGTGTTTTGGGCAAAAATATGTTCTGGTATTAAAAAGTAATGATGTAATGTAAAATGTCAAATAGTGTTGTCAAACTAGGTGGCCACCATGTTTATACACCTTATCCCTTATGGGCCTAAAGGGAAATATTTGGTGTGTCACGCTATTGGACAAATTTGTGCATGCTTTTGACTGTAGGCATTTACTGTGAAACCTGGGAAACGTGTGTAATGACTGTTTGCTGGCTTGTTTCACTTTCTCTCTGGATAAAAAGTTGTTTGTGAGGTATACAGACTGGAAGACTATTATCTAACTAATTATCTATATTCTAGATCAGTGGTTCCCAACCTTTTGTCTTTGGTGCCCCCCCTACTTATGTCTAAGAAAAGCTGAGCCCCCTTACTTTCTTTTTTGATACAGAGGAGTTATCAGCACTTTTACTTTTCTCTGCCATGTTTCATTCATAAAATAGTGATGCCGTGTCTGATAGCAGCTAGTAGATGACCTGATGACAGCAAGCGTCCCAGGTTAAGAGGTCCCAGAGGTTTGGCCTACTAAGTAGCCTGCCTCCAATTTTAAGCGAGAACAAAAATATATAGTTTTTATACAGACTTTTGTATACATTATATATTCTAGTGTATTATCATAATTTGTTTAACATGTGCAAATATTTCTTTTTTTACCTCAACCTCAAACCAGATAAAGACTTGCGCACCACCTGTGATCTTTGCCGCCCCCCTAAGGGGTGCCCGGACGCCAGGTTGGGAACCACTGTTCTAGATAGTTAAACCACAAATATAGTGAGTGCGCAAGTTATATTTTACCTTGTATTTTCTGTTTCAAAAAACAATTCTCCCTTTTTTTTCCCATCTTCCCCTCCTCTGTATGTTCTTCCTCGTCCTATCGCCTCTCATTAGAAGGGCTTGAGGATCACACACAAAGCCAGGCAGAGATTATGATGATAGTTTTGTAGCCTGCCCCCCTTTGTCTCTGTCCACATTCCTCTCAAATGAAAGACAGCAACAATTACCGTAGTGTCTGATGCCTCGAGTCTCTTGACATACACTTTGAAGAGCAGGTTTGGTTCTCAGCCTATGGCTATAGGAGCAGGTTTGTCTTTTTTGCTGCAATTACTGTCCATGTCAAGATGGCTGACAAACTGGGAGCGCCCATCTCTCTTCTGCAAAGTTGCATTAGTTGAGTGCCAGCATTTGTTGGCATGGAAAGCTGTTCTTCATGTATAGGCCAACCGCTTTGTAGAACAATTGGAAGTACAAGTTCTTAATGTGTTATGGACAGCTGGTCAGGATTCACTCTAAATATTACCACAGGTCAGGGGAAAGGCAGTGTGTGGCGTTTAAATAGACCATACATCAAAGCGTAGCAATTTGAGAGTGGCATGTGAGTCTGGAAAGTGCTAATAGCCTTTCCGAGCTGATTCCATCCAACAGCCTGCCAATGCCTGAATCCAGCTGAATTTGCTCTCCAAGATGTTCTTCTGAGGTGAAAGCCAGCAGTCAGTTGTAGCTCCACTGGTAGCCGTTTCCGATGCTTTGGTAGCGTAGCATCAAAGTCACGGGGCACACATATATTCTGCAGGATTAGAGTAGCGTAAAAGGACAGCCCCAGCCCATTCACTGATGGCACGGCCGCCACAGCCTCGGCACAAGTGAGTTTTTAATGCATTCCATTTAACTTTAATTACTCCAATCTCTGCGAGGGCACACAGGAAGAAAAGGCCCGGGCGTTTGTGCCGAGCAGATTACCCCACTGCCCTGCCAAGTCCGCCGCGCGCTGCATCCTAAGATAGAATTCAAATTCAAATGTGGGCTAAAGAAAGTGCAGCTGTCACCCCTCTGGCCTGCGAAGCCCCAACCGGATCAAAGATGAGCTGTCCTCCTCCCCTGCCCGTGTAAAAATGAGCTGTCCTGGCCGTGCCAGTGTCTCGTCCCCCTGGGGCACCTAATCCTCCTCTCCTGACTCCACACTGACAGTCTGAATAAAGGCATTAAACCCCGCAAAATAATTACCAATTAAAACGGATGGAGAAGTCATCAGGTAGTGACTGGGGGGAGAGCAGGCAGAGGCGGGCAGCAGAGAGGGATGAAGCTGTGGCGGGTTTCTCTCCTCCCCTGCCAAGAACAACCTGTATTTTCTCCTTTATGGGTTATGGTTTTGGCAGTTCTGGATGAGTGAGTGACCTTACAGAGTGGTATCAGACCAGGAACAGACTTCTAAAAGCTTCTAGGATGTCGAGGAAAGTTTGTGTGAGGCATCCCAACTGTACGGAAGCCAGAAATCAGTGCAGAAGTTTTCTAAGCCACTGGAATTAGTGGTTGTTTTATCTAGTGCTATTCCATCTGCGCTGCGGATGCTTAGAGCTGAGATGTTGTGAAACCACTGAGATCACTGGGCATTTGGTTGTGTGTGTAGCGTATAGATGTGTGTTTGCAGACCAGAATGCATTTAAAA
Organism: Perca fluviatilis; assembly: GCF_010015445.1. Classification (NCBI taxonomy): domain Eukaryota; kingdom Metazoa; phylum Chordata; class Actinopteri; order Perciformes; family Percidae; genus Perca; species Perca fluviatilis. The sequence goes on along the minus strand of NC_053129.1, from coordinate 12,761,621 downwards.
GCATGTGTGTTTGTGTGTGTGTGTGTGTGTGTTTGGATATAAGGGCAAAAAGCACATGTGCGAAATAAACCTGGAATGTATGCGTTTGTGTATTTATTGGCCACTGTGCTGTAAATGAGCGTGTGTGTGCATGTGTGTTTGTACCTGTAGAGCGGTGTTATGGGGGTGTTTGCAGACTAGCGTGCCATGAGGCCCGGGGCACTAATCCACCAGCGCCACACTGCCGAATCCAGGTAAAGTGATCCTAAAGCCTTCTTACCCCTCTCCCTCCTCTGTTCTCCCTGCTCCCCTTTGAGCTCTGTCTATTAGCAGTGGTGGAGATCAGACTAGTGAATATCCACTCAAAAGACCAGGTCTGGACCCAGGCCCACATTTTGACAACTTAATCTTCTCTTTGACGGCAGGCAGAAAAGGAGTGAATTGCCATGTGACAAAAGGCTTCTGACTTGACCATATTCTTTTGAAATTCCTTCCTCTGGTATGGGAGACGACCTGTATTCTTGTCCTTTATGCTCACGTGGTGCTCCCATAAGCCTTTTGAGTACTCACTTGTTTTTTTGTTATTTCTGTGCAATCAGTGAATGGAACTTATTTGTCTCTTGACTGTGTGACTCTTGTTATGGGAAGGCACATAGGGACACAACATATAATTCTAGCTTGACAGCTTATAAAAGCCACACTTTATAAATCAAACTTACATTCGATTGCATTTTTATACCCCTCTGTTTCACAACGCTGATTGAGCAAGGTGGCTCATTCCAGCACTTGAACCCAACTGCTCCTCAGTCTATAACTACTCGCTGTGGTATTCCACTGATGATCACTTTTGACCCGAGGGATGGTTTGCAATGCTGATATGACTTGTCTGTTGGTTTCTGTATCTGTGCCAGAATCACCCTGGGCTAAGTACACACTGGGCGTGTACACACCGCTGTGGACGTTGCAATGCGCATGATGCATACGTGTAAGTGTGTGAGAAGAGAAGAGAGGAATAACTTTTATTTGTCTATTCTGTGGAAGCCATAATTAGACCCTGACTTTGATTCCCAGCCAACCTCATAGTTGATGAACGCGTACTTACTTTACAGTTACTTATAGCATGAAGCACGTTTACCTTCAGAAGAAATTTAAAGATGATCCCATGCCGGGGTGTTTTTGGGGTGTCTCTCTTATTGCGATTAAGCCCAGGATCAATTTTAATTGTCTGTTTCATTTTAGTATCCCACAATTATCATGTTATGGTCAAATTATCATCGTGATTTACAAACTGAGCTTTGCTGTTGAGGGGCCAAGTGAGCTTAGAGGTGCAACTTTTATTCCATTTATTGTCAAGTGCAGCCCACACGCATTTTATTGCTAAAACCTTGATCCCCTTGAGATTGCAACTCAGCAGTATCCAATCCTCATGGTCGATCCCTTTCCAAACTTGAATAAATTGTCGTCGTGGGACTGTAATCTTAAGGAAAATAGGTTGCAGTCATCACAACTAAGGCTGGTGTGCTATTTTTCAATACAGATGAGCTCATTAAAGCTTTAGTCAAAATATACACAAATTATATATATACAGTATAGCCATCTAATCTATTTTTGATGTTTTTTATTAGATGCTCTTGGTTAAGTGAATTAAAAATTAAGTTTCCCCTTTTTTTTATTAAAAATAACTTTAGCTGCTGTTAAAATAATGTCAGGAGGTGTAATGTCATGCAACCTTTTGTCTGTGCTCACAGTTTAAAGAACAGGCCTGTCTGTCACTGTCAGACAAACTGGTGGAGCCACTTTTGTGCCACTGGAAGGCAGACGTGTAAATGGCCTAACATGCTGTAACACACTCTCATAGACATGAGAAAGGTGTACTTTTTCAGACAATAATGTGATTGTGTGTATATCAGAGCAAGATTTTAAGATTATTACTGTTCATCTATAATTTACTAGACTTGCAAACTTGGAAGTAATAAACTAAGAATTAGCTGTATTTTTCACAAAGGCTCTTAAATAAAGTGATATATAGATGTGAATATTAGTGTACTTATACAGTATATGTTGTTGCTGCAAATTGTTGAGACATACAGTGCAGCAATGCTATAATGCTTTAACACGATTCATTAGAGACTGTAGCATTGTCCAAAAAGCTAAGCTCGTGCTGAATCTTTTCAGAGGGTGATGCTAGCAAATCTTTGCAATTAACTTTCCTATTGATGTGTAATATGGCAAGCATACACCAGTGTAAGCATGGCAGGAAGTGAGTTAGTCATTAGCATGTTTGTTTTCAAACATCAGCTAAGGCCATTTCTGTCATCCATTACAATTTCTTTTTTTAAAGAAAGGACTCCAAAATAAAATATACCACTTAAATAAATGTAGCGTTCAATGTGCTTGAAAGCGTCTTTCATAGAAAGATGAGAAACTCTGTGACATGCTAAGGTCGAAGGACAATTTGATAATTTAAGGAGGGCAAAGATTTCTGTTTTCATCAAAAGAAAGCGTTCCACATAAAAGAAAGAGAAGGCCTTCGGGCCTTGTCAACAATCTTGATTAGAAACTCCACTTTAGTCTTAAAGCTTTTCTAGTCATGGCCAGTGCACAATATGTCACAATCCTCTTCAGTATACACATTGTTCAAATAATTACCCTGTGAAGGACAAACAACCAGCATGTTAAAAGGCATCACTATTAAGGTGCAATCACTGGCAGGGCCTTTCTTCTTCTTTGCTGTTGTTTTAGAAGGCCATACTGTATGATGTCAGAGTGCCTCTTTGCAAAAGTAAGAATTAAATATTGATTGATTTGCCAAACAGCAGCATGAGCGCATCTGTGGGCTTAAAGGGGTGATAGAATGATTATATAGGGTATTTCACACTGTTCCTTAAGGTCTCCTAATAGGGTATGTAACATTGGTTTTGCTGAAAATGGCCCGGGTGCTATTCTATGGGGCCTAATGCATCCCTGTGGAATGGCTCTATTTGGAACGAGAGCTTTTCTTCCAAATATGGTATGCTCATGAATATTTAGATGACCTGCGTGCTGATTGGTCGAGAGAAGCACATACACATACAGTGGAGAAGAGACAGTAGGTCTCATATTTCAGACACTGCAATGTTATACATTGTTCGTCTGCTATTTCGTTACTAAATTCACTTCTGAGACTTTTTTATGCGAGAAATCAACTATATAAAGCTCAAATATGGGCCGTTTTACAAAAAATTGATGGCTAATTGCAAATTTGGTAAGACGTGTCAGACTTCAGGAGCTCCACACAGTCTGACAAGACAGCGGGTTACTGGACTACCAGGGCTTCTGGCCACGGAGCCCCGCAGGGCTAACTATAGAATATACTGTATACAGAGCTAACTATAGTATATTTACAGTTTGAATTTCGTCACGGCATTTATATCACAGCTACTCTAAGGTCTTACAATTTAATGCATGTTTGTGAATTTCAGAGGTCTCGTTAGGAGGAGGCTAGCTAGCTCTCATTGATAGAGCTCCATCCTGCTCACCGCGGGCTCTATCAATGAGACTTGCGGACAAGAGGCGTTTATTTCCCCAATTGTTTGTTTAAATAACTCAACACATATATCCATTATAAGATTAACTGGAACCTGTGGTAAGAGATTGCGGACATAACAAGTTCGCTGACCGCGCTCTCACTCACACACACCGGCCATTTAGCAGGAAGAGTGGAGGGAGAACAGCGAGCTGCAGGTCCTGGAGCTCCATCAGGGCCTCGGCATTTGGTAGTCCAATAACCCAGAAACAGTGACTTTGGAGTGTGGAGTGCCGCGGGCTGCCGGCTGTGACGGAGCTCCATCTAGCTCACAGCGGGCCGGGGTCTACGAAGGAGGACATGCCGGGCAGCGAGGCAGCAACCCAGGCAGCACCGGCCGCTGTCACGTTCGCCTGCGGACCTCCTGAACTTTGCAATTTGCCAAAATTTGCAATTAGCCATACATTTTCGTAAAACGGCCCATATTTGACCTCTACATAGTTGATTTCTCGCATAAAAAAAGTCTCAGAAGTGAATTTAGTGATGAAATAGCAGACGAACAATGTATACAATTTCTGAGATCTGCGCGACCTAGATTCACAAGACAAACTGGTCCCAGATCAGTCAGTGGCCTATGTAAATTTTGGGGCGTTACAAAGATAGAAGGTAGAGCCAAATAAGGGAGGAGTTGAGGAGTTGACATCAACTTTTAGCTTTGTTGAGATTCGCCCGTTTTCAGCAGCAGTTGGAAAGAGGTGTCAAAGGGACTTTGAGGTACTATGTATGCCTATTTTACCCACGAACTGTCATAATTCAACTATGACAAGGTAAACTTGGTTGTGCATTCTATCACTCCTTTAAACATTCTTTAAATCAGAGCTCCTGCTGCCATGATCAACACATTCCCTGGTCTAATGTTATTGTTTCATATAGGGCGCGTTAATGTAAACTTCTGCAAAACACTGTATCCGTCAGTATTGGGGAAATGTGACACCCTTTAATAACACCATCCTTCTGGTTGTCAATCATACTGTCGTAGATATGAAATTTGTCACATGTGCTCAGTTTTTTTTAATTGATATGCATAGTTAATGAGCTGCTTTCTGTCAGACAGCAGTAACATGCCAGCTTGCTGAACTAAACAAAATCACCATGCATGGATGAGTGCAATATTGTCTTGTGTATTATCATTACGCTCACTTGAAGTCAAGGTTCAACCAACCATAGAGGTTAAATATTGGTGACCCCCCCCCAGTCAGTAGAACTGTTAAAGCCTAGTCCCCAAGAATGCACAGCAAGTCCAACTGCCTTGACTTGACGTGACAGATAGGCTGTCGCCATAACCGCAGGGGACAGCAAGCAACCGCTATGTTCTTTTTTTTTTCTTTTTTTTTCTTTTTTTTCATTAAGGCTATGCCCATCTTGTTTTACACTTCGGTTGATGCGGTCCAATGTGTGTTGGATGTAGTTCTATTTACATACCATACAATGGCGGAGCAACAAAAACACACCGTCCTTGTCTTATACAAAATTTGGTTCCGCATTACGTGCATCAATCTACGTACCATATGTTATATGCTGTAACACCACATATCACGCTGTTGAGCTACACTAAATCACAGCGAAGGGAATTCCTTTGCCTCGACAGCCTGTACCTCACATATATGTGCACACTGTTCTTACCTCACAGGATGCTCAGAAATGTCCACGGCCCTGGAGTAGCCTACATTCTGTAACTTCCTAAAGCAGAGTGCAAAAGGTCAGACATAGAAACCAAAAAACACACAGACTCAGTCGCAAAGAAATAGTGTGACATTTTTGAAAATATGCTTATTCGCTTTCTTTCCAACAGTTCAGAAGATTGATACCACTTTCATGTCTTTACGATAAATATGAAGCCACAGGCAGCAGCTGGTTAGCTTAGATTACCTTAAAGGCTGGAAACGGGGAAGCAGCTAGCCTGGCTCCAAAGGTAACACAATCTGCCTACCAGCACCTCTAAAGCTCACTAATTAACACGTATATCTCATTTGTTTACTCTGCAGGAGTTATGTTGTCACCGTGAGGTTGCCAAGTAATCTGCAGAGACTCCAGGAAGTAACTGCTCCTAACCAAGAAATCATAGAATAAAACCACAACCTGTACACTTTGGTTTTTGTACAGATTAAACAAGCGAAATATAGTGTTAACTAGTGAGCTTTAGAGGTACAGGTTGGAAGATTTTGCTACCTTCAGACCGAGCCAGGCTAGCCGTTTCCCGCGGTTTCCAGTCTTCGTGCTAAGCTAAGCTACCTGGACGCGGGCTGTAGCTTTAATATTTATTGTACACACATGAACGTGGTATCAATCTTCTCATCTAACTCTCGCCGAGAAAGAGGATAATCTAATTTCCTAAAATGCCAAACTACTTCTTTAATGACATACTGGTGTATTGATAGGACCTACTTTACTTTTTACACATCCCTGTCTGTCTGACTGATTCATGCATATGGGCCAGAGGAGAAGGGTTAAAGCTAAGGGTTACCAATATTTAATTTGATATCACATTGAAAATATTCAATGTCATAAGCTTTCCCCCCCCCCCAGAAAGAATTTCTCCAACATTGATTGCACCATTAAGATTAATTAATTAGATGCCTCCACTTATGATATGTTGCCTAACATAAAACCTGTGGTGCTGAGGCTGCAGGGTGGCTCTGGTCAACATGCTGATGCCACATCCCGCCTCTAAAGTTAAAAGAAAAACTGCTCTGGGTCTTCAAGTGATATCCTACAACTAAATAACAGCGAGAGAGTCAGGGTGACTATGCAGACGTAAAGTTTAATACCGACACTCTGTCTGCCAAAACAGGAAAAGCAAGGGTAGAAAAAGGACACATTTGTTGGCAGCCCTTCATCAAAAGCATAAAGCAGTGGCCACAAGGGGAGAAGTAAACAGATTAAAAAAGCTATTGACATTTCCATGTTGCAAGGAAAGGGTGTCGAATGGCAGCGAGGATGATGAGGTGTACAGCCATTCGGTCCCCCCTCTCATGTTTTATGTATCTGTGATCACAACTGATCGTGAGAGAAATTAATCAATAACAATGCCGTCGGGATGTGTGGATGACACATGCCACTGCCCACCCCCACCGCCACCTTGTGCCGCTCCCCCTCCTTCTTTCAACACCCCTTGCCACACTCCTCCATTCTCCACCCTCCTTCATTTTCCTCACCCCATCCATTTTGATTCGGGGGCCTGTTGTTCGCCCACATCTAGGTGAGGGATTTTTACATCCCCGGCGTGCTTGGAGGAACTCCATATGGCCGGGATCAAAGGTGTTGCTGGGTGCATGGTTCTGCTTGGTTGCCAGCCACCGCCGTTAATTAGAAAACAAGATCAGAGGCGGTATTAAAATCCAATTAAGCCCGTATGAACAGATTGCCAAGTGATGTTCACTAATGCATTACTGAGCACCATGCAAATTTTAGTGGCAGCATTTGGCTTTATGTTACGTGTTTGTGTCATTAAGTGTGTGTGTGTGTGTGTGTGTGTGTGTGTGTGTGTGTGTGTGTGTGTGTGTGTGTGTGTGTGTGTGTGTGTGTGTGTGTGTGTGTGTGTGTGTATTTGGGAGTGTCTCTGAGTGTGTGCGGAAGTGGGTTTGTGCACGTGTGACTTGCTGGCTATCCAAGGCTCTGTGACATTGCCTGATCTTTTCCTTGATACACAGCTCTAATCTCATATAAACAATCAGCTAAAGCTCCACAGAGCAACAACACCTATACACGCGATAAGATTGGATGATATTGCTTCTTACAATCAAAGCATAATTGAGAATGCTGAATTATTGATCCATCATAATTGAGTTCTCTTCATTTGATTTGTATGAGAAACTAATATGATGCACAGAAAATCCAACAGATTTAGATAAATTGCCTGAGAGTATTCAGGTTGGATACAAAGATCTATATAGCCTTTTCTATTTGGTCTACACTGGCCACTCAAAGACATAAATTACAAGAGGGACAGGAGCATTCCATTTACATCATTTTAAAATTTTAGATGGCTGTCAGCAGATATAATTAAACCATGTTAAGGAATTGGATGAGGCACATTAAAATGCGTACATAAAATCATTCTGCACAATAAGTGCCAATTTAGTCCACGGGTTTCATTCGCCACAGCAGACAGACAGGGCATCTGTACCAAAGACTGACAAGTGGATGCAGCTGGTGGCCTATGGCCCGAAGCCTTCACATTATCACAGACGAGGGCTGTTAATGTTGGGCTGAATGGAGCCCCTTTTGAGATACAAAATAGCATTCTGATTAGAAAGCCAGGAAATACACATCTGAAGTGCCGGAAATTGTCACAATGCAGAACCACGGCACATTTGGCACAGTCTCAAGCTGGGTATAGAGGGGTAAGATGTTAATGAAGGGATGTGCCACTATCAAACACATTTAGATTTCTCATATAGCTGTGCAGTTTATCCGTTCCTTCAGGATATGTTCTTCAGGTCATGGGTAGGGTCAGAGTTTTCTTCGTTATATGTGACAAATAACTGTAGTTTTAGGTTTGAACGTAGGTTTGTAGTTAAAATGTTTTTGAGGGCTAATGTTAACTCTTCCCGAGGAGCCGCACAATAGGCCTCTTGGCTTCATGGCTGCGCCAGGACATTACATCTTTCCTTATGTGTTAACCTGTCAAAATTCTGCTGTTGGAACAGTGGATGGACCACTGGCAAGACACTCTCTGCATAAGGGACAACTACCGTCCCAGCACTCAGGAGGTCAAGACCATCCCCACGAAGCACTAATGGTGGTGCAGAGACTGGACAAAACCAGCCCGACAGAGTTGGTGTACAACGTTTTTACTCAACGCTAGCCTGAGAACTACACCGGGACAGACCAATAGCTGTACTTCCCCGAAAAAAACAACCCTATAAGTCGTTTCTTCATGCAGCAATTACAACCCATATATACATTTTATTGTTAGGCAGCGCCCTCTAGGAGCTGTAGTAATTATGACGGCAGCAAAGCAGGAAGTAAGGCGACGAAGTATAAGAGCGACAAACTCTGCATAAGAAGGTAGGTTGGGGTGGTGGATGGGTCAAACAAACACCAAGGACCAGGCATCGCGTCCTGTTTGAAAATAAAAGTAAATAGCAAGTTTTATCAACTTTACTGAACAAACGGAACTATGTCACGTTCTGCGTCACGTGTGTAACCGGAAGTGAAGTAACCAAGTAGTTTTTGTGCCTAAACCTAACCCCACTGCGACCATTTTACAACGTTAATGAGGTGTTTAAAACTGTGACCGTTGCGTTTAGGTATGAGCTGCCACCACTAGGGGTGCTAATTTATGACACACTCTTAACACCGGAAACACATCGGCTCTCTGTCTCTCTCTGTCTGTCTGTCTGTCTGTCTGTCTGTCTGTCTGTCTGTCTGTCTGTCTGTCTGTCTGTCTGTCTGTCTGTCTGTCTGTCTGTCTGTCTGTCTCTCTTCTGTCTGTCTCTCTGTCTCTCTGTCTCTGTCTCTCTGTCTCTCTGTCTCTCTGTCTCTCTCTCTCTCTCTCTCTCTCTCTCTCTCTCTCTCTCTCTCTCTCTCTCTCTCTCTCTCTCTCTCTCTCTCTCTCTCTCTCTCTCTCTCTCTCTCTCTCTCTCTCTCTCTCTCTCTCTCTCTCTCTCTCTCTCTCTCTCTCTCTCTCTCTCTCTCTCTCTCTCTCTCTCTCTCTCTCTCTCTCTCTCTCTCTCTCTCTCTCTCTCTCCGATAGAAAGAGACAGGATGAGTGGGGAAAACTGGCAATTGTAGCGTGTGTGTGTGTGTGTGTGTGTGTGTGTGTGTGTGTGTGTGTGTGTGTGTGTGTGTGTGTGTGTGTGTGTGTCTCTCTCGCTCTCTCTCTGTCTGTCCATCGGTCTCTCTCTCCGTGTCCCTGAGCACCTGTCTCGCTGTGAGAAGTCAAGACAGCCATAAACACCATGAACCTATGTTTTTTATTTCGAAATGTGCTTCATTTTTGTAAAGAATCCGGCTGCACTGGGGTCTTCCTGTATGTGATTACCTGCCTGGCTTGACACGTATGCTCGCGTATCACATAAAAAAACAGAGGAGAGGCCGAAACTATCGCTGCAGTGTGCGGGCGGACGCTATGAGGATGCTACGCGCGCCCGGTGAGGCCGGACAGATTGGATAACATGGGCGCCAAAATACAAATAGCTGTGCTACGCTGCTATACGCTTACGCCTGCGGTGTGTTCCTGGTGTTAGGGGTCGTATTAGAGGGTAGGAATCAACTACCAATGTGGTCGTAGAGTTTGGAGGACTCGTTGGCTTCGCAGTAACCAGAATATTTTCAAAGTCTGACAATAATTTTCCAGTCTTTCAGATACTACATGTAGGTCAAGATTTGGTCTGCCTTTATCTACACTTGATGTTAGACACAAGATTGTAAATGCCCGGTTATAAGAACTGCCCAAACATGAAATTATAAGTGTATCTTAGGACACAACATGTTACCAAAGGTTTAATTGCCAATCTAGGCAAAGCTTTGATGCTTTAGGAAAACATTTCTCCTTTTTCATTTCATTGAAGAGAACCCATAATAAAACCATATGCATTTCAAAGAAGCAGGCACCTTTATTTGTCAAACAAAGATATATTTTTTAATACTATTCCATTTAGGAGAGCCAGCTCCAGGGCTCTGGTATTGTACAAAATTAAATCATTAGGTGCATCAATTCATCATTACTCGTGCTTTTCCTGCTACAACAAATCAAAAAATGTGCACTGTGAAAATGTCTGTGTCTAAAGTTGAACCTTAAAAGTGCATAAAATTACCTTGAGTAGGTATTTAGAATAATGGCCATTGGTCATATGAAATCAACTGTACAACTTGGCGCTTTCATGGCCCTTTTACTCCCTGTGATGCATTGCTGATCTGTAATGTCAACTACCTCAGCTCAAGCATTAGAAAAACAGATGCCACATATCTATCTTCTGATGCAATGTATACATTAATTAAAAGCCATGCATTTTCCAACACGTCGGGGAGGGGGGTGGAGTGTACTGTTAAGGGGTGTCCGACTTTTTTTTTTAACCACACTGAATAAAGGGGGCATTCATAAACAAATCAAAAACGTCTGGGGCAGTCATGATCTATAGTTTGGTTGGAGCTGTGTCTTTAACAAAGATGAATCAATACCCAATCTGTTACAGTGACATTGCCTGATGTCATTAATGGACAGTGGGCATCCTAATTCATAAAACAAATCACCTCGGAAAGACTCTCCATTGATCTTTAATTAGAAGCGGCTGTTAATCACCTTTACGACTCTCCTCGGTGGCACTATAATGGTTTCTGCAGTGAAGCCACAGCAGTTCTGTTCCAGCTAAAGAACAGCAGCATCAGCACGGTGTGTTTACCGTCTGTGTTTATGTACAGCATACCACGCTGTTAATGGATCCACTCCGGATAGTTTGAATATTTCATAATTGTGATTTCTATTCAATTTATTCCTGAGAGAACAAGAGAATTACAAAGTCTTCTTCTCTAACCCTGGCACTGTGACAACCTAAAATCCTCTTTTTCTAATGGTCTTTTCAGGCATAGGGACAAACAATGACCCACAGGAGAGAAATGGCAATTACCTCCAGTAAGGCGGCCACTTCACACACCTGTCACAACACAGATGAACCCATCATAAAAGGCCAGTGGAGAGGGACAAAAACGAGGAAGCTTTCCCTCGGTGACCCTTCAGTTTTCACAGTCTCTCCCCTTTTTCAGCTCAACTATTAAGACATAAAGGGGTCAGTCCCCAGACAGCTCCATCCATCCTTCATCCCTCCCTCACACACTCATCTTTGACATAAACCCTTGCAGTGGTCTCTTACTGGTAGCCACAGAGCATTGAAATCAGGATTATAATTGTAGCTTTTTTGTTTTTACTCTTGAGAAAAGGGCTTCCAGATTCGGGATTTTGTCAATTATCATTTCTTTTGTGATTTTCCTGAGTGGGAAGGTCTTTATTTTTCATTATTTTAATGATCAAACATAAGTCCTTAATGTTAACTGACTTCATTATAACCATAAATAGTTTCACAGAAATCTAAGATCAGTTTGAGACGTAAAAGACAGGGCAAATCATTTAATCGTTTGAGTGATCTGAAGCAGTGCTCCAAAAAATATCGCATGAAGCGCAGCAACAACAAAAAAATGAATACACATTTTGCCATATGTTGCGATTTGGCATCTGGCGTCCTCCTGTGCGAGTTGGTGTGAAGGTGGAATCTGGTTTGACTTAACCATGTGGCACATACAGGCCTAAACAAACATGTATTTCAGATGTCTGGCTCTAAAACCCAGAGAAAAAGCAGCGGCTATATGAGGAAATAATTTGCTCATAAAATTCATAGATCTTCATACTTGAGTGTGATTCCTTCAAGTGTTTTATGGCTCCCTCTTAAGATAATGAAACAGAAATAAAATCCCATGGGGGGAAAGATCTAAGTTTTATTTACAGTCGTTCACATCAGTGTGATTTTCTTTGATGAGATTTGGTCATTTATTGTCAAATTTACTCATTTATCTGTCTAACCTCACACACTCAATTTGATGTGCACAAAGAACAGCAGATCCTTTATTCTCAGCAGAAATTCCTCACATTTGAATACCTTTGTGGTATGAAAACCATATCATTAAGTACACCGCAGAAATAGAGAAGGCATCAGATTCCATTACCATGTACAACTGCTTAACTCTTGACTTTTTTTTTTGTTCCAGAATTTCGGAGGATGTGTACAGACCAGTGTTTTAAATCTACCCCCAGCAAGAGCAAACGACCCAATTGCCTTGTGATTAACGTACAATAAAAGAATGTGATGGCTTAAAGAAGCAGCAGGAAAAGCTGCCCAGTGAAAGATGGGTGTATGGCGCACTCTATAATTAAGCCAGTCTGCACTTGATGAAAGTAGATCACACTGGCGGGCCACGGCTTCACAGCCAGTTTGTTTTTACGACATAATTACAGTCCAAATCAAATGAGAAGATTTAATATTGCACCACGACGAGCATGTGCCCAATGCCAACAATGACACTGACCCCCCTGAGGCGAGGTGTGCGTTTGTGTGTGTGTGTGTGTGTGTGTGTGTGTGTGTGTGTGTATGTGTGTGTACGGGCAGGTCAGGCGTCAGGAAGCCGACAGCAGAGAAGCTTCCCCACCGCAGTAGCTATGTACCTGTGTCTGGGCCCCTCTGGGAGGTCTGATAGCAATGGAATTACGCTGACAGTGGGACAGAGGAAAAAGAGAAAAGAGTTTGTCTGTGAAATAAAAAGAGAGGGAAGGTGAAGTGCAAAAAGGGAGGGCGAAGGAGCTATGAGGAGGAGAGTTTACCTGGAAGGAATCAATCAAGTAGAAGCAGGCGAGGGAGAGGAAACGGAGAACAAAGGACTGAGAAATGAAAATAGATACAAGTGAGGTTATGACAGTCGGAGCAAGTGAAGAAGAGACTGAAAGCAGCAGCAGACGTAAATACGCAGATGGCGAGGGTGTGGCCGCAGTGCAAAGATACATAAATGTTTTGCTTGACTGTGTCTCCATGGCGAGATGACGGCCAGTGTTAAGGAGGGCTTGTGAAGTCCCAACCCACGGAGTTGTTTTAGGGGACCGTTTTTTTTAAAATCGTGTTGTAAGAAGGGGGGGGGTTTCAAATGCAGACGAGTTTAAAGAAAACTCTAATGTCAAACTGTCAAACAATGGATTCTAGTTTTCCTACAGTTAAAGGTTTTTTTTTTTTGAATGTATAGGGAGGCAATTATAGCGACCATTGTCATTTCTGTTCTGACTAAAACCTCCCACCAAATAATTAGTGTTTTTCCTCCCTGTGAAAAAACATTCTGCCATATTTAAAAAAAAAAAAATCATTTTAACAAACTAAAACTTGAAAAATAACTGCTAAACAATAAAATCAAAGATTTACTAAAATATGTATTAAAATGATCTACCTCAATAACTGTATTACAGTATGGGCAGGCTATATATATATATATATATATATATATATATATATATATATATATATATATATATATATTTCAAAAAGTAAGTCATTTCTAACCATTCAGAAATACAGAAGTGTGTGTATGGATCCTGCTTGGGCATGTTCAATGAGATTACTAAATGAAAAAGAGAAACACCAGAATAACAAGGAACGCAGAAACAAAAACTAAGGAGGTTGTGTGTTGTGTAAGGATTGTAATCTAAAGCGCCTAATGTAGCAATGTGCAACATAACATTTGAAGAAAATAAGTCAACTGGATCCACCTTAATCAGGATCCAATTGCTCGCAGCTGTGAGTCGTTAACTGGCTATGTTCTGATTGGTCAGGGCAGGTCACCTGTAGCACTTATAAACCTTTCACAGGATCACAGTGGTACCTGAGCTGTTTATTCAACATGATGGCTGTTTGGTGTACTGCTGGGTGAGCAACAGTTTGTTTGTGATGTTTTGACTGATTTCTGTTAAGCAGTTGTACTTATGCTTTGTCTGCTTTTCAATAGGACTTTGCTCCTTGTTTTGCTGACTGGTTTGAGTTACAGCTACCCTATGCAGCAAGGTAAAGTATCACTGCTGTACACTTAAGTAGTATAATTGTTTTAAAAGCCTCTCCTGATGACCATCTCTACTACCTACAGTTTCTGCTGGCTCTAACTGGATGGTTCCTTTTGGTGGATTTGCCCCTTCTGGTTCTTGGTCTGCCTCTCAAACTGTCTCAAATCCAGCTCAGTCCAACTATTTTGTTGCACCTCCAGGATATGCTCAAGGCTCCTCTGCAGACCCTGCCTCTAAACAAGGTAACTAATGCTAATGTGACTTAACTGAACTAGCTAAACTTGAGCTGTTGGAATGTCTGAACTGATGTGGGTAGTGAGTGCCTATGTTTAGTAAAGGAACCTTGCTGTTAAATTCATTGCCTTGAATTCTACTTGCTAACATAAATTGTACTACTTTTCCTAGGCATTTCCTGGGCTGTTGCACCTCCCAGTCCATTTTCTGCTGGAGCATCCACAGGACCTAGCACTCAGCAGTTTGCTGCCAGTGGACCTGCCCTTCGACCACTTGGCCTTAACTTTGTGATCCAGCCTGACTATCTTCTTCCACAGTACCAGGCAGGGGAACTTTTCCAGGAACAGAAAAGCTTCGAGCAAGGCAACTCCGAATCTGAGAGCGAAGCGCAAGGTTCCATGCCACCACCTCGTTTTGTCTATGCTGCACAGCCTTCACAAGGCTTTAATGGAGGACCTGTGCCATCAGGCCTGGTCTCCTATCCTTACCCTTCCTATGACTACATGTTCCTGAATGGCCAGTATCCTCCAGGCACATATACTTACACCAGCAACAGCCTTGAGCAGGGGAGGGACAGCAGGGAGGATGCTCACTACACAAGGGACAACTATCCCAGCACTCAGCAGACCAAGAACATCCCTTATAGACATCGCACCGTCAGGCAGGCGAGTATGGGGAGTGCTAGTCAGAGTGGTGCAGCGACTGGACAACAGCAGCCCTACAGTGGAGTTGGTGTACAAGGTTCTTACTCACAGCCGGGCCGACACCGCCGGGGAGCGCCGAGAACACTCATGCAAAAGGTACTGTTCTGTGTTTCACAGTAAAAAGAAATCTTAAGATTGAGATTAATGGTTTCCTTTTGTCTTTCAGGTTGGCTACCAGGTGAATCTGTAAAGAGCTGTCAATAAAATCTTAACCTGTACATTTGCCCTGGTTTCAATGTTTACTCAAGTTGCACTCAAAATGAAATGCCAAATGGGTGAAGGGTTTCATTTGACTGCAAATATGGCTGTTATCACAGAATTTCAGTCTTAGAACCCTAAACACATTATCAAAGATCCAACAAGGTACACGTGAGTGCAGACTTTACTTTTAGCTCTAGTGTCAATAGGGTTTCCTCCTGTGCAAAGTACAGGGGTGACATGCTATAGATGCCACTTTATTGGAAATTATCAACTCTGCCAAGCTTAATCTGACAAGTGGGTATGTACAATGGCCTGTGCTCTGGCATGTTTGCTTTAACTGTTTGCTGTGCATAGAAAATGACTTTACTAGGTGTGCATGTCTACCTGAGTCGTGCTATCAATGCTACTGCAAGGCGCATTGGGACATAACATTTTGCACATGTTGTTCCTGCAAGCTAAGATGGGCTTGTGCTCTTATGACCCACATTATCACCTGTGTCTGGTGGCTCACATGAGGTACATCTCAGTTCTTCTAAATTGCATTCTTGACTCCGCACATCTTAGTCCGTCCCAAGGAAGCATAGAGATAACAAGAAATTGAAGGGATGAGATGTCCTTTTCTCTGAAGCATCACATGAATTGGTCAGTTGTATGGGTGGCGTTGGCAAGGCTTCCAGGAAGGCTGCTCTTGTGTATCCTCGCTCATCCCTTCTTGGGGCAGGAATAAGAGCTTTGAGATGGCCTTCATGATTGAGGGCCAGAACAAACTGGTTCAGCTGAAGAGCTATCTAATAAGGGAACTGAGATGCCCCTATATAAGGTGTCAGTCATGTCCGTTTACTCATCAGTCTTATAGTTTGCAAGAGTTCAGAGGAAACTGTCATTGTCAAACAATGAATTCTAAGGAATTTTCTGGATACAAGGGAGCAATTATAGCAACCATAAGTTGTCATTTCTGTTTTGAGATGAGTACCATTTTTGATGCTTGATGACATGGTTACGCCATAAACGACCAAAACCTCCCAGAGTGGCTTTTCCTCCCTCTGAAAAGTCAGCGTTTCCGGTCCTTTAGTTACACGCTCGACATGACCACAAAGCCTTTGTTCCTTTGGGTCAGATTCTCCCAGAAGAGAGAATCTTCCCAAGCCACAGCTGTTGAGTGACCACGCTCGACCACACTGCTCTCTCTGTCCTGACCACCCTTTTAAATTGCTCTCCCTCCATCCATTCCTGCATCCTTTTTTTTCCCCCCCTTTTCCCAAGAGCAGCCAGCTGGGCTGGATTTACTATGGTCTCTGTGTCGCAGGGCCAAGCCCAGTCTGCTTGCTGGGCGGGCAGCGCCATTTGACTGGGTACTGGTCAGGGCCGGTAGATTAGTAACTGGATATCCACAGAGAGGCCAGAGGGGCCTGGGCCCTGTGATCCAGTGGAAAGTCAGGTCTCTGCGGTGGCCTTGTGGTTCTGTGTGGCCCAGGACAGAAACCGCAATCCCTGCTGACACCCTGTTCCCAGAGGACGTGGTTTTACTCCAAACCCATCTCCCGCGACTCTCTGTCTGTGACTACAGGGCCTCTGCCCAGTGCTTTCTGGTGAAGAGAATACGGCACCTCCTCACCACAGGAGCTGAAGGACACTTTTCTCCCACGGAGCTGGGCACACAGGAGGGGGCCTTCTCCTAAACAAGCTTAAAAAGAGCTTTTTAACCTCATGTCACAGAAGTGGCCAGAATGGGTCGTGAACTATATCGTGATTATATGGAGTACCCTTTTAAAGAAAATGGACTGTTCAGTACAAGTATAAGGCTTTGCCAAAATACGTTTTATGAGACGCTTGAGGTTGTGATATGATTTGCAATTTTGCAAGACAAATACACAACTTTATTCTGCAACATGTCAATTCGATAACAAATGCTGTGTAATACACTACAAATTGCCTCCTGCGTTTAAAATATATGAAGAGAAAGAATGATAACTTGAAATGGTTATTTTTCTTTTTACCTTTTTTTGAATCATTAAACATCTGCAGCCACTAACGAGTTTGCAGAAAGTCATGCTATTGCAATTGTTAAGTTAATAGTTTTACCATTGCTAGGATAAGAGCTGTGGGAATGTGGCATTCTCAACATGCACATTTCTGTTAACCAGAAAACAATCATCAACATGGCACCCAGATGTCAGCCTTCAGGCACACACACACACACACACACACACAGTTACTATCAGATCCTTCTTGCAAACACCAAATCCTCCAAACATCATCTGTGTAAGATGTTTGAAGGACTGGTAGCTGATTATTTTCAGAATATTTTGATGTAATACGCATTTTAATATTGAACCATGCATAATGTGACACTGGAACACTTAAGTGTGTAAGTGTGTGTGTGTGTGTGTGTGTGTCTCAAGAGCTGGCAACCATCGAGAATTCCTCCTGATTTGACTCACACAAAATCCACCGCCTTCTGCGCCATCCTTATTTCCTTTCTTCACTCCTATATCTCCGCTCTATTGTGGCTCTTCTCCTGCTTCTCTTTGGGCTAACCCACACACACACTGCATGCACTGTTTCTGTTATGCTATCCAATGGCCTGGAGGCTCAAGCAAGGACAGGCTTGACTGCCGTTGGCCTGATATCAAGAAATACCTGATGGGTCCCAACACTCATGCCAGGACTCATTTATGAAACATGAGGCTGTCATCGGCTACCTTCAGTAATAAAAGCTGTGAGTCAGTCGCTCTCATTTGTATCGTTTAAAAAAAGAAAAAAAGATAGGGAGTTGTACGAGCGGTCATCTGCAAAGTAACATTTTAGACGGAGCTTTTGTTTTTTTAAACAATGCACTAGTATAATGGCACAATGTGCAATATTTGTCAGATTCTGAGCAAAATTCACTACCTACCACCTCTCTGGGTCTTGTCTTGCCCCGGGAACGTTAACTGCAAGCTAGCTAGATTCCTCACTGACAACATATGTATTTCAACCATAAAACATCTACTCCGAGACCTTTAAAACATCACACTTCAACATCCACTGCAGTTTGCATTTCCTCTAATGACTGAAAAATACTGATCTGTTATCTGGCTTACATTCTATGGACATTTGAGTGTTAAAAAGTGTGACTTTGTAGCTGCTGATTAAAACATTAAGGTATATAATAAGTAATAACACGTATTTCATGTATTCATGGTTAAAAAACAAAAAAAAAGTTTTGAATTTGTTAAGCAACAACTCGTTTGATGCCTTGAGGCTGCATCTCAGAAACCAACTTAACACAAGACAGCATCAGTGTGAATGCAGGCGTTTAAAGTTATCACGTACAGTGTTTCTGTCTCTTCCAGCCCCGTCTCCTAAAAACTACTGTTGCAGCATGAGAGGGGGGGGCGTCCGCGTGTTGGGGCGCAACACGCTAGAGGATGGATACCAGCCCGGCCCGGTTCGGACAGATATTTAGAAATGATGTTCGGGTCGGGCTCGGTCACATCAGCGCGATAAGGCATTAAACATTTAAAATGTGTTAACGTGTGCTTGTTGCCCCATGTGCTCTGATATATATATATATATATATATATATATATATATATATATATATATATATATATATATATATATATATATATATATATATAGATATATATATAGATATATATATATATATATATATATATATATATATATATAGATATATATATATATATATATATATATATTATATATATATATATATATATATATATATATATATATATATATATATATATATATATATAGAGATAGATATATATATATAGATATAGAGATAGATATATATATATATAGTATAGAGATAGATATAGATATATATATATATAGATATATATAGATATATATATATATAGATATATATATAGAGATAGAGATAGATATATATATATATATTAAAAAAACAAAAAAACACACACATTCATACCTACGGGAAGGGGAAACTCGTTGCTGAGGCTTACCAGTGGAGAAGAAGGGGGTCACGAGGGTAGTGATGGATCCCAGGGAGAGTCACCCGTGAACACACACTCACACAACAGTGAACAAAGCAATAGAAATTGGGGTAGACAGCACAGCACCCAGGAAGGGGATACCACCACCCGGACACCAGCACCACCACCTTCGGCTCTCAGCAACTCAACACTGGCACAAAAAGGACACCCTCGATTAAGGGGGTTCACTCACAACGGAAAGAAAGAAAACCAATGTACTTATGATCAAAAACAAACTATCACCGTTCGAGCTATTAAAAATTGCTTCGCAATTTAAAAGGTCACATCAGTCAGGATTAGATCAACAAAAAACAAGACAAAAATCAGATAAACCCCCTAGGAGGAGTTCGACAGAATGTGCATAAAAAATCCGCATACAGTTTAAAATGGCCGACTTCAGGTTGGGCGGGGCTAATGAAAGTAAATTGGAAATATGCCTAAAATGATGAGCGCAATGTGTGTACCAAATGTCGTGAATATCAGAGCAACTATGCGCTATGGAGCCTGCTTAACACCCATGAACCAAATCGCTGTACAGTCTCGCAATGCTCACAGGTCACAAATGCGGTCAAAGGCTAAAACTAATTAGGGGGCGATATAGAGCCACCGTGCCACGTCCAAGCCTAAATGCGATATCAGATCAAACATGGCTGGCTGCAAAATTTGGAGAATTTAAGTGAATCCTAAAGTCCTCAAACGTGTGTTCGTAAAATGAACGCACAAAAATGATATGTGTTCCTCAAGATTAGTACAATGGTCCTACCAAATTTTGTGAACAAAGAACTTTATCTGAACCATGGCATGCGATGGGGGCGCTATGGAGCCTGCTGGCCACGTCCGAGCCCAATCACTACAGAACTTTGCAATTTTCACCAGGTCTAACATTAGTGCCAATTTTGATGAGTTGAAGCATCCTCAGCCCTTCAAAAAAAAAAAATGCTATCTCACAGCAGAATAATAATCCTTACAACAATAGGTTCCTCATGCTCCGTTCCCAATAAATAAAACCTGCACCATCTGGCCTACTTACTGATCAAGCAGCCTTTGTTTCGACCAGAAAGACAGCAGCAGTGGCAGCAAAAAAAAAAAAACTGTCCTGTCCTGTTAGTAGTGTCCTGAGGAGTGTCCCGGGACAGTCGGACACTGTCCCGGGACACTGTCCTGTGACTCCCATGACTGTCCCGGGACGGTCATGGGAGTCACAGGACAGCGTCTGGGTGTCACAGGACGGTGTCCGACTGTCCCGGGACACTCCTCAGGACACTAATAACAGGACAGGACCGTGTTTGCTGCCACAGCGAGCTTATAGCGTGCATATGCAGCACGGCAATTATCTGTGACAGAACAGCTCATTAACACGTGTCCAGCCAAACATTTCTGCACCCAGAGGAGGGCAACTAATTACAGGTATGACCCGCGATCGGCACGCGTTGAAAAAAAAGACATCAACGAGCATACAGTAAATGGTAAACATAACAGCAGCAGATAACAGAAAAATGAGTGCGCAGACAGCACAGCCGCTACCTCACCTGTGCCGCAGCAGCGAGACGTAAACACGGAGTGAGCGACCCGGAAGTAGGCCTACGGCGCACCTCCGTCACCAAAGAGCAAGAGGCAGCCAAGAGGACTCCTACCCGTTTTTATAGAACGCCCTGCGGCAGTGATTGATGAAGAGAGCGCCAGGTAGTTACCAATAACCTCCTCCTGCTACACTACGTTCCCATTACTTTGGTTTTTTTTTTACGTTTTTTTATTGAAAGATGTGGATATACAGCAGGAAACAACATCTTCTGTACGTCTTAAGAGTCTACGTTCATAAACAAGTCAGGAACCAAAAGTGAATTCATGTATGCTACTTAAGTTAGCTACATGTTACAAACTGCGACCGTTTCATAACCTTCCACAGGTCCGATCGAGGATGAGTTGAAACAAATGTAATTCGGGAGAATCGATCTCGAAACGGAATTGAGAATGAGGTTTAGTTGTATGGGAATGTATTTTTTAAGAGACAGCTGCTTCTCTTTTAGAACAAAGCAAGGATGCAGAATAAACACTTTTCTATATTTTTTTTTTAGTGAATGAGTCAACACAAATTATTTCAAATATGCTCAAAAATGGTTAGAGGGCGAGTCCTTGTTTTAGTGTGCAACCATATAAGTGGTAGTCATCGTCACTGGTCAAATTCTGGAAGAATTCTGGTTCATTATTCTGCTTCATGTACGGTATATAGCCTACGTTAGACGTTAAAAATGTGGATCGTTTAATAATCTTTAAACCTATACATTCCACAATATATGTAAAATAAATAGGAAGGGAAATACATTAGATTCAGTTCGGTTTGTGACGTTTTGGATAGTTTTTATTAATGGCATAGCCTTCTAAGTTTAAATCCTGTGTGGGTCAGCCACTGTTGGCTGGTAGTTGGGAGTTAAACAAAGTTCCACACCCTAAAGACAACATCAGACTAAATTATTAGCTGTAGTTTCTGATGGTTTTGTACATAACCTAGTTGATATAGAGTTTAAATGCATGATTCACTTGTGTGGGATTACAGTTTTCAAGGAATGCTGACTAAAGTTAACGCTGCTATTTTGGCTCAGCCTCTTACAGAAGTTAATAAAACATTTCAGACAGATGAGGTATGGACCTTTTTCGCAGCAGATATTTTAACTTGTCATAGTAGGAAAAGCACAGCTGAAATTGATAACCTTGACGATGGCTCAGTTCCAGTAAGCTATTTCAGTGAGTCAGCATGCACAATACCAGGGCCTCTCCTAAGTGGAATGCAGCCATCACTAATGGTTTTGAATAC
The DNA here is from genome assembly GCF_010015445.1 of Perca fluviatilis. Lineage (NCBI taxonomy): Eukaryota > Metazoa > Chordata > Actinopteri > Perciformes > Percidae > Perca > Perca fluviatilis. The sequence continues at coordinate 12,739,588 of NC_053129.1, read as the reverse complement.
ACCCTTGCTTTTCCTACTATGACATGTCAACATGCATGCCATGAAAAAAGGTCTATTTTACAAGAAATGGGCTAGAATGTCAACCAAGTTTTGTATTAGGATATTGCAGCTGTCACTACAACTATGATGTCTAAAGCTGTTCCAACGTGTGTTATTAATCGTGGTGGTAGAGGAAAAGGAAGATGAAATAATCAGAATGAAGAGTTGCTTCAATCATAGAGCAATTGCAACATTTATTGAAGTGTTGGCTTTCTTGTATTGATTTTTCAACACATTACAAAAATACATATATGTTCAAAACAGCAGATGTGTACTGTTCTGAAATCACTTTTTTTTCACAATGATGCACTCCCCCCAAAAAAGAACGGAAACTATTTTTTTCTTTTTTTTTTTTACAAAGAGTGTAAGTGAAAGTTGTGAAAAGTGAAATATGAAAATGTATTGAAAATTACAGTTGTAAGTGCTGTCACAAGACCTTCAACCAACCATGAGGATAAAAACAAAAACAAAACATAATGTTTATGAATGTCTCAGAAAATTGATTTGGAAAAGTCTTCCTGCATAAAGCATTGCATTCCCCTGCCAAAGATTCTTCCTTTAGGAACATCTCTCTTTTTTTTTTTTTTTTTTTTTACATCCATGGAGGATAGCTTCACCAAACCAACAACAGGAAATTCATTCAAAATAAAAAAAAAATTAAATATAAAAGTCAATAATGGCACCACTCTTGTTAGAAAAACAAATAATAATCTGGCATGATTCTGCAATATCACATTTCGAAAATTGTCTTCCCATACAGTGAACAAGTAATCATACAGAAACATATTCATGAAGATAAAATCCCTCCACCAGGATAATCATACAAAAACTGCTATGGCATTTGAAAGAACATTGGAGAAAACAATACTTTTATCATTTTTAAACACTTACACATATTTCATTCATGGCATACTTCAACACTGTAAACATATTGTAAGACTGAATGTCCATGTGTGATTTGGATCTCTGTCCAGGTTCCACGTTCACCGCGTGGATGTGAAATATTTGATAGTTGTATGCCTTATTTTAGCCTAGAACTGAACTGAGTTTTCCTGGAATGAATACACCGTGCGTATACAACAGGATCTTGATTTTTGCTCTCATGCATCAACATGTGTAAGCGAGCCGAAAGCAGCTCTTCAGCCGATCGCACTTCTCCCGTGAATTCCTTAAAACGTATTGAACTAGCTTATGGAGAGCTGCTGCGGCTTCAACATCATTTCCTTTCTAAAAAAAAAAAATCACAAAAAGAGGAATTTGCATACAAGATACAGCATAATCTCTTTTTTTTTTTCCTATCCAAACAAAATGGCGCAGATAAAACCTGACAATAGGCCAAAATGGCAGGTCAAACTTTAAGATGATTGTGATGAGAATTGGAGTACAAAAAAACAAAGATGTAGTCTCAATCTCCTTTCGTGTGGCTTTGCCGTCTCCCTCCCTCTCACGCTCTGTTATAAGATGTGGCCAGTAGATGTGCGTTTGGGTACAAAAAAAAACACACACTTTTCACATGCTTCCAATTTCATTTAAATGGCTCTTCTCCCTGGTCAAGGTCTTGCTCTCTCTCTCTCTCTATCCGTCCATTTCTTTCACACACTTCTTCATTTCTCAGTTCCAATCTTTCATTCATACCATAAGAATAGCCCCTACTCAAGGTCCCATGGCAGCTGTGCTCAAAATTATCATAACTCATATAGCCTATTTTTTCTCTACCAGATTCATTTCAGGATGAACGATGCAGAAAAAAAAAGAAAAAAAACATAATCCCCAAAAGTCACGAACATGCACACTGTCTCAAAATCTGTTACTGAGAGTTAAACCCATATCACTTTGTGAGGCGAATGAACAGGCTTCCTTTTAAAAGCCGCTCTAATGCATGAATCTGAGCTAGTGAACTGTGAAAAGACGCCGTCGGAGAGAGGCTTAGAGCACACTGCAGAGAGAGAAGAACACACACACGCTAACACATATTGATATGAATTTCATTTGGAACCATTTTGTGGGCCCTAAGGGGACACGGTGAAGTCGACCCGGGTCTGAGAGAGATGCCACAGCAGACACGAGAGGGAGATGGAGAATGATTCGAAGGCTGTTACAATTGTTGAAGTAGCTTGAGCTATAACAAATGGCTTTTTTTCAAATGGGGTGGGGGAGTGGGGGAGATAATCAAGTGGTTCTAATAAAGCAATAATGAATGGTAGTTACACGTAGCATTTACTGTGGATGATGCAAGCAGCTGGTCTTCTGATTGTTTAGTTTTAGGCCATTGTTCACGTACAGTCGGGGCTACTTTAACATATAGAAAAAAAAAATATATTTACAAAACCATAAAACAGGACTGTTCTCCTTCTCACATTAATCACGAGTAGTCTTAACTTATTCAACATATTCATTTAAATATGGTATTTTAATCCTACACCGGGAATGTACTGAGTATCAGTTAAGGCTCCACTAAGTGCAACCTTTATTTATGTCCTGACTGAAGCAAGGACAGCAATACAGTAACTGCATTTTGAAATTATTCACACGCCAATATTTAAAAGGACAAATTCCCTGAATAAATTTAAAGTAAGGACTAAGTAGTAACTAAGTTAAAGTAGTAACTTATCAGGTCTATAAGATAAGATTGGATTTTTAAAATCCAGCATGATGTTTTATTGTCAGGCTGACATTCAGTGCTTTAGGCCTGTATGAGGGAGTGGATTGTAGTCCGCTGCTGCAAGTTTATATAGAAAACAATTATTTTAACTTTAAAAAGCTAACTGCTTTGCACAATTTTACTCACACATGATAATAAGCTTCCTTAAAGGAGAGAAGAAGAAAAAGAAAATTTGTATTTAGGGTGACTTCTTTCCAGTTATCGCATTTTAGAAAAAAACAAAAACAAAAAAAAAACGTTTTAGCACATTTCAAAACTAACTCCATATGAAATCCCACAAAGATGTACCTGCACATGCCAAATATCATTACAAAAATCCAATAAATACAGAAATTATTGCACAGTAGAAAGGCTCCATGGATTCCTAACTGATAAAATCCTCAGACGGTTTGCCAAGAAACACCAAGTTGTGCATTCCAGACAAGTTCTCATTAAAGTTTCCCTTTGTTTATATTCTCAGGTGGCAGTTTCTGTGACAAGAAAAAAAGATGAACATCAATCAGTCTCATTTTTTATTTTTTTTTATAGAGAGAGAGAGATTATCCAGCCAAGCCCCATAGCTGAAGAAGTGGTTATAGGGATTTTGTGTGTGCATGTGTGTGTCTGCATTTGTCCATGTGTGTGTGAGTGTTTGCTCGTGGTCAATGTAGGCTGTATAACTAACGGCTGCTGGCTTAACCTCTGTCCGCCTCCTCCAGTTTGACCTCACTGGCCATCAAATGTTCGCCATGCCATTTCTTCATGTGTTTCTCCAGCGTGCTGTAGACGCTGAAGGGCATGTGGCAGATGTCGCAGCGGTACACTTCCTTCCCGAACTGCCCGTGGGTCTTCATGTGGCGCGTCAGCTTGGAGCTCTGGGCGCAGGCGTAGCTGCACAGGTCACACTTGTAGGGCCGTTCCCCCGTGTGGCTGCGTCGGTGCACCGTCAGGTTGCTGCAGTTCTTGAACACCTTGCCACAGTACTCGCAGGTGTCATTCCTCCTATCCTTAGAGCTCGGGGGCCTGCCGGGCCCGGGTCCCCGCAGGAGGTGAGGAGTGCTGCTGCCGCTGCGGCCCGACGCGCTTCCTGCTTCCATCAGCTCCCCGGGCGGGGTGGAGAAGCGGAGGCTCCCCGTCTCTGAGGAGGAGTGCTCGGAGGAGGTGGCGAACGGCGACTGACGCGAGTCTGTGAATCCCAGGAAGGGCTCTCGGATGAAGTGGCGCGACGCGGCGTAGCCAGCCAGGAGCTGGGAGTAGACGTTCTCCGGGGAGATGAGGGGTAAGGTTGGGGGAAGCTCCAGCTGTTCCTTCTCTATCTTGATCCTCTTGTTGTTGGAGGAGGGGTTTGGGCTGGTGATGGGGGTGGGCCGACGCTGGAACAGCCCAGGGAAGGAGTCCGCTTCGGATACGCTGATCCTGCCGTTCATCACGGGCCTCTGGTTCACCTGCTGATCTCTTTTTTTGTTTTTCTCTTTCTATCCCTCTGTTTCTCTCTCCGCCATTGCCAAAAGGTTATCTCGAGGCTTCTCTTGTTAGTTTTTTTTAGTTGATTGTCTAGGGTCCATTATCCCCAATGCTTGTTTCCCCACATCTGCCCGTGCGCTTCCTCTATCCCCGCCCAGGGGTTTCTCCTCGGGACACTGTCTCGGGCCATTCTCCCTATTCTGGCTGAACTCCTGGGAGTCCTCGCTCAAGTTGGAATCTGGCCGACTTCCATTCCTCAGTTCTTCCTCTTCTTCCTCTTCCTCCTCTTCTTCTTCCTCCTCTTCCTCCTCCTCCTCCTCATTGTCCATGCCCATCCCTCCTGAATGTCCCTCCCTGCTCTTTTCTTCACCCTCTCCTACCTCTTCTCTATTTCCCTGTTCGGGGGAGCCACTCATGGAGCCAGACTTGTTGTGCATGTGTGTCTTCATGTGCCTCTTAAGCTTGCTGGCCTGGGAACAGGCGTGGTCACAGAGATGACACTTGTACGGCCTCTCCCCTGTGTGGCTGCGTCTGTGGACGATCAGGTTGCTCTGGAACTTGAAAATCTTGCCACAGAACTCGCAGGATTTGGATTTCCCCGGGGTCTGGTTCTGACCCTGGCTGTCAGGAGGGCTGGAAGAACCGTGTCCCCCCTGAGAAGTGGGCGGCTGTGGGGGATAGGTTAGAAACGCCGGGGGCTTGGGGCCAGGCTGGAAAAGCGTGGGGCTCAGCAAGCGGTGCATGGGTGGCACACGGTTGGGTGAGAGAGGAGGAGTGGGCCCCCCGTTATTGGTCGTGTTGCCCGCCAGTTCTCTCAGACGACGGGAGAAGTCCATGGAAGGAGGGTCCATGGGGGCCATCCGCATCACCCTCTCAAAGGCACTGGGGTGCTGGGACAGCAGCCCCATCTCCTCTGGGCCCAGCCGCTCTAGAGGGGTCCTAGGGGGTGGGGGAGGGCTGACAAAGGGTGGTGTTGCAGGCAGCCGGGTCTCCATGTAGCCCGGGGGAGGGGGGTGTTCCCTGAGCAGGGGCGCAGCCATGCGGAGGAGGTGGAATGGGTTGTTGGTGTCACCGAGGAAAGTAGGGAGAGGGGAGCGGGGCAGGGCGTCGCACGGGGGTGGAGGCAGAGCCATGCGGGGAGTGAGGGAGCAGTTGACTGGGTGGTGGTCCAGGTAGATGCGGATGCCGTGAGTGTGCTGGGCATGCTGAAGCAGGAACCAGGCGCTGGTAAAGGTCTGCTTACAGGTAGTGCAGATGTAGCTAGACGGCTCATCTTTGTCTGTGGGCCAAGAGAAAGAAAATCACCGTGAATTTAGTAAAATCCAAATAAAATATGCTCAAATAAATCAATACAATACTTTTGTACTAGCAACCTGTGCGAACACCTGGTAAATGAATTGTGCTTAAAAGAGCAGTTATATTAACTCTCCGTTTGTGTCCATGTGTGAAGGTCTTCCATGGGCTTTGTCTGTGTCAGTGTGTATGAAATACATTTGTATACACATGTGTGTCTACAGGCTAATGCAGATGGCAGGTACTGCCCTAAGGCCACGACACATTATGCTAATTCTAATGTCAGCTCGGCTCTAATATACAGATCCATCTCGTCTACTCTGTCATTTCCATATGGAGACAGGGGAGGCAGCAATGGGGAGAAAATGGGGGAGGAAATATGGGAGAGGGGGGTGAGAGGAGGAGGGAGGGAGGGAGGGAGGGAGGGTGAGAGGTTGCATTAGAGAGAAAGAGAGACACACAAAAGGAGTGACAGGAGAGGTGATGGAGGCGATGTATAAACAGTAAAGACCCCTCCGGTCTTAACACAGCATCCACATGAAATAAAGCTCTACGCCACTGGTTTAAAAACAACTACAGTAAAGTTATTTGGTGTGACTGTAAACACACACACACACACACACAAATTGCCCCTTTAAATGGCATGACTTAATAAAGCCAAATTAATCTATCAGTCACTATGGCACGGCCGTGTCAGCCCGCTTAGGAGTCATAAAAAGAGCCTTGGTTGGGTTTCATCTAATTCAACACAGGCTAGCATTGAACACAGTCCTGTGTTTGCTTGTGAGGCATCTGCATCTACTTTATCATCAGCGGCTACCGCAAGCGGAGTTGAGTTGGTACGGTGGTCCCAAAGCTTGGAGCCCGGAGGGAGAAAACTAAGACAGAGAAGTTGCTTTTGCCCAAAGTCTTATGTGATCAAGAGCCCTTCCAGTAAGATGGCTGCCTCAAAGCCACCCATTGTCATGGAATGTAAAACACACATGCAGACACAAATACATGTGCAGCAATATTCTCTTTTTCACTTTCCTTCTCTGTCTCCAGCCTCTCTCACAGCACAAATCGGTACACACACACACACACACACACACACACACACACACACACACACACACACACACACACACACACTTGTACCGTGCAGAACAGATGAGCGAAAGCTGATGTTGGATCAGTGTCTAGTACAGGAAGCTGATTTGGCGGTGTGATTGGTTTGGCTTTCCCCAGGGGAGACGGGGTCAGAAACAGTTAATGAGGGCCTCATTTACTGATTCTGTCTGTTTTTCTCTGCTATTAGTGGGGCTCTGGTGTAGCCGTCACTCTTACGGTTTGTGTGGGGTGGGACATGACCTGACTCTGTGCGTGGACCTTTATGTGGATGTATTTGTGTGTGTGTGTGTGTGTGTGTGTGTGTGTGTGTGTGTGTGTGTGTGTGTGTGTGTGTGTGTTGTGTGTGTGTGTGTGTGTGGGGCGAGTGGCAGGCTGCCTGCCCGTGTTTAGTTTGGCTAGGCTTCACACGGCCGCTTGGCAGCGGAGAGCTGGACAGCTTAACAGCTTGGACGGGGAGAAGAGAGCGAAAGAGGGAAGGGAAGAGGAGGAGGAGGAGAGGGGGTAAGAAGAGAGGTGGAGGGTGCTTGGGCACACATGCACATACAACGACACACACATAGAGGGTATTTACATGCCCTCGGGGACCAACAGGGGTCTATAGACTTGGGAGCTGTGTAATCTCATCAACACACGAGGATCAATATGAAATGAAGATGTAAGATTGGGGACCGGGTTTTAAAGATGTCTCTCAATTGATCAAGTTGCGTCAAGTTTTTTTTTTTTTACTTCTTTTCTGCATTTTGGTCTGCACACATGGCCTCATCAATACAAACTACCCAAATCACATACCACCACCCCCACCACAACTACAGCAACGCATTTGCATCTCGTCATATCTTACACAGCCGTGCCATATGCTGTTAAAGGAAGCGTGGCAGTTAATAGAGTGGCAGCTGATGGCTGCTGCCTAATGACGGCCAAAGACAAATTTCATCAACTTCTCAAACAAGCAAGCAAGCGGGGGGAGGGGAGGGAAATACAGAGAAGACAGGAAAAGAAAAGAAACTGGAAGAGCAAATAATGAAATCAAACATAGATAGATAGATAGAGATAGATAGATAGATGCATTAAGACGCAGATGTCCTCACCCCATTTTTTTCCTCTCACACACACACACACATTCGCACACATGCTGGGAGAGGGTGAATGTTGTCGCTGCTCAGTGCTCCAGCCAATAAAAGCCTTCATTAAAGAATCACGGCGGGCCGTGTCATGCTTCACTTTGTGGTAATTACAGTCGTCTGCCTGACACGCAGGCAGGGACCCCTCCGCTGCTGACCGCCAGGGTCAACTACCAGTTAGAATAGTTACATTTTCCTCTCCACGTAGTCACTGATGCCGGACCTAATCGGCCAATTTACTCTGGCATGCCATATGCACACAGACACACACGCACTATCACCCCCCCACACACACACACACTTTTCAGAGAATGGGCGTGAGATGAAAGGTTAAATGAAATGGAGTCACAGCAGGATTCTATAATATGGTGCTGCATTATCAACTGGATTTCAGGGTTGGTCATTTTGCTGGCAGTACAACTGCTTGTAAATGCTATAGCGTGATGACATTCCCTAGAAACAGTCTGAATCTTTGACTTAGCAGTAATATTTCCACCCAGGTGTCCACTCCAGGCAGACTTTCCCATGAAACAGACAAGCACAATGCAGTCCTGAGACCAGCTTAGGAGGGCAGCTCTTTGTCCTGTGCAACAAAACAAAGGGCTAAGGGCCAGGAGGCCTGGAGGAAGTTATTAAAACATTGGCACATGCATGGAGCTGAGGTGGGCCAGTAATAATGCTCTCCTTCTCTCCTGGGTTGGATTTTTTTTTACTAAACCACCAGGCCAATTAACCCAGTCTTCAGAGACTAAGATCTGAGCTTTACATCAGATTTTATTCTTTCCAGATTGCCTTTTATAGCTATTATTTTGCCTTAAAAGTACAAACAAAATGCCAGTGAATGAAGGGGAGCAGGGGTATTGACTGTTTGCATATGGCCAGTGTAGAAAAGTTGGTGTGAGCTTGGCGGGGTTGGAGTAGACACCAGGCGTATGGTGCAGACATGTGGATTTCTGTTTAATTTAGGAATTCACATATGCTGCCCTCCAGCCTGTGTTTGATTTATATTTTCGAAGCATGCAGCTCCCTCCATTTACATTACACTTACATTTTGGGGCCTTTATCGTATGCTCTAATCCAGAGGGATTTATAATAAGACCACAGAAGAATAACAAAAAATCCACAGCCTCAGCCTTCGACGAGATGGGCAAACGGGAGCTTCTCGGCTGACAGTGAACAGTGAGTGGATGGTAATGAATGCTCACTGACGCCAAATTAACTCTCACAAAGCTCAGAGAAAAAAAAATTATAATTAAAAATAAGAACCATTTGAACGCTAGCCCGCCAACTTCTCTGCTGTACGGCATTCATTTGGCATGGACAGTTCTACAGGAAGCAGAGTGAAAAACATGACATCCAGGGGGCAAAGTTTGGAGTGTGTAGAATAATGTTGCTTTACTACAGACACAGAAGACGCGGATTCTGGTTTGTTAACAAGCAGGTGACTGGTGAAGCAGAGGATGTGCTACAGTGGATGTCACGTGTGTATATGTGTGTGTGTGTGTGTGTGTGTGTGTGTGTGTGTGTGTGTGTGTGTGTGTGTGTGTGTGTGTGTGTGTGTGTGTGTGCGCGCGCACACTGCAGTGTTCCTGGGCTTCAGGTTCGCCGTGGCTGCTCCAACATTCCATCAAGGGCGACAGAACGCCACAGCGACAGATTTGCATACAGAACAAAGCCGCCCGCAGGCTAGGCCACTGGGACACAGACCTGCCCCCGCAGCCCCTCCCACACACCCTCGCAGCGTACACATGTGCACGCGCAGTCACAAGCCCTGGGAGTACGCATGTGTGCACCTGTCAGGGGTTAGCTGACACCTCTGCTGCTGGCAAAGCAGCTCCTCATTAGCATGGCTGTGATCTAGGGGTCCCCAGGGGTCCCAGCCTTCTCACCTCGCCCCCTTTTGCCCCCTCCCTCTTACACCTCTGCTCCTCTCCTCCTCCTCACGTCTCCCCTCTGTCCCCTCCTGCTCCTCCTCCTTCTTCAGTGCTCCGCTCCCCTCTGCTCTGATGGCTTGTTTGTCATGAAGGGGGCTAATCAGGAGACACGGAGGCCATGCAGATCAACCTTGTACGTCTGTGTGTGTGTGTGTGCGTGTGTGTGTGTGTTTCACAGCGCATTGGGAGCTCGGTTGGTAAACTACGGCCTCGGCGAGCAGTGGCTGACTGTCACACATATGTAGTAAAAGAAAGAGAGAGATGGAGAGACAGAAAGAAGGAAAGAGACTGCAGAGAGTGGCAGTAGCAGGCAGGGGGTAAGGCTCTCACACACTGACTGGCTCCATGCTAACTCAAACCAGCCTCGGCCTGCTAACCATATACATCTGTGTGTGTGTGTGTGTGTGTGTGTGTGTGTGTGTGTGTGTGTGTGTGTGTGTGTGTGTGTGTGTGTGTGTGTGTGTGTGTGTGTGTGTGTGTGTGTGTGTGTGTGTGTGTGTGTTTGTGTGTGTAGCCAGTATGACCAGCTGAAATGCCTGAGAGAGGATTTAAAGAAACAGAGCTCCTTAATGTGTTTGCTGGAAAGTGTAGGGGATGCAAAAAAATATTTTCTCTTTCACTTCCTAACTATGTCTTCAGTTCTCTTTCTCTCTCTCTCTCTCTCTCTCTCTCTCTCTCTCTCTCTCTCTCTCTCTCTCTCTCTCTCTCTCCCTGTCTTCCTTCTCTCTCACGTACACACTAAGCACCTGTACAATGTATCTGGGTACTCCACCCTGACCCCCATGCCTCCTGGGATGCGGGTCAAATGAACAATAAAAGGGATCAGGTATCTCCAACAACTTGATCACAGGGACACACACACACACACACACACACACACACACACACATTGAGCGGGTCCAGCTGTACAACAATGCATGAGTGGAAGAGGCTCTCATGTAGCACGACCGAGGGAGCACGATATCAAGCGATCCCAGCTAGGGCACAGGGGACACGCTGTGAAAAATAACTGGAAAGACCTCTCTGTCAGTAAAGAGCTATGACTTTTGGCTCGGCTTCTAGGACAAAGAGGGAGGGAGAGGGAAGGAGAGAGAGAGGGAGCGATAAAGACAAAAAAAAGAGAGGGAATGAAAAGAAAAAGGGAGCTCCATAAAGTGCATTAGCTAAGCTCTCTGTGGCATTTCTCTAAGCCTGACTCATCGGCATCAGCTCCTAACTGGTCCCAGCGCCTGCATGTGTGTGTGTGTGTGTGTGTGTGTGTGTGTGTGTGTGTGTGTGTGTGTGTGTGTGTGTGTGTGTGTGTGTGTGTGTGTGTGTGTGTGTGTGTGTGTGTGTGTGTGTGTTGGGGCGTATGTGCACTCACTTGTGGGGTCTGCTGTCTGTCATGTGACGCTGACAAATGGATGACACTCAATCGTGCTTGTGGTTGCGAGAAGATATAAGAGAGAGGAGCAAGATGGAGGAGAGGATGAAAGAAGGAAGGGGGGGGCGGTGGAAGAAAAGAGGGAAAAAAAGAATGGCAGACAGTTTGGGAAACAGAAAGAGAATAGTTTTTCTTTATCACCTGCATTTCCATTTTCAATAGAATTATAACCAATTGAACCTCCCATTCCATCACATACCCATTTTACCATGACTCAGCAGGAGGGAAAACAGACGCCATACAGTATAAAATAAAAGGAACCAATGACGTCACTATAGAATCGCAGGAGTGCAAGCATGCTGATATAAAGGATTAATCCACCGTTAATAAATAGAATGAACACAAGGTGAAATATTTTAGAGAAAAGATGCTACAGACCAGCACAAAAACACCAAAATGTTTGGATTGGTGAGGGCATCAAGAGACAAAAAAAAAAAATGTAGCTGCTTTGAGAATGAAATGGAGACTGCTTTTGTGGACTCACATAATGTTTGTTTGAGGTTTTACATCCAAATGAGCTGCAGTCATACGCCTCAGGAGCTCTCACTTTGTCCAGAAAGTCAATTTCCTATTCGCTGGCACTGAATAGGAAATTGACTTTGACATGTGAGTGACTGGCGAATTCTGTTTTGTGGGTTTATTAAATTTTTCATCGGATCAATCATTTTATACAAACAGCGCGTAAAATGTATTGTGTTATTCTTCTGAATGTTTTGCCTGGAATGGTCAACTAAACCAAACAAAATTAAATGAAACAAAAAAAAGAGGTACAGTGTTCCCCTCAACCTGTGAAAAGCACGGGTCATTTCGCAAATTCCTCCAAAGCAGTGACACGTGTGTTTGGGTTTTTGGTGTGTGTGTGTGTGTGTTTTGTGTGTGTGTGTGTGTGTGTGTGTGTGTGTGTGTGTGTGTGTGTGTGTGTGTGTGTGTGTGTGTGTGTGATTGAGTGCGTGTAAGTGAGTGAGTGAGTGTGTGTGTTTTCATATGATATCATACGAGAATGTACATGCACACATGTTTCGTGTGCGTGGCTCTTATCTGTGTGTGTATTCCTGCATGCATGTTGAGTTTACATTTTTCGGCATTAACGTAATAAAAATGTGTGTGTGTGTGTGTGTGTGTGTGTGTGTGTGTGTGTGTGTGTGTGTGTGTGTGTGTGTGTGTGTGTGTGTGTGTGTGTGTGTGTGTGTGTGATTGAGTGTGTGTAAGTGTGTGTGTGTGTGTGTGTGTTTGTGTCTGTCTGTCTGTCTGTCTGTCTGTCTGTCTGTCTGTCTGTCTGTCTGTGTGTGAGTGAGTGAGTGAGTGAGTGTGTGTGTTTTCGTATGATATCATACGAGAATGTGTTAGTGTGTGTGTTTGTGTCTGTCTGTCTGTCTGTCTGTGTGTGTGTGTTTGTGTGTGTGTGTGTGTGTGTGTGTGCGCGTGTGCGTGTGCGTGTGTTTGTGTGTGTCAAAGAGAGGTAATATGAAAAAGGAAGCAAAAGAATTCTATTATATATATTAAAGTTATTTTGTGCCTCTGTGGTTTGTGATGTATGTGTATGTGTGCATGTGTAAATGTGTATACAGTATGTGTATATGTGTATACAGTATGAGTATTTGTGTATATGTGTATACCGTATGTGTATTTGTGTATATGTGTATACCGTATGAGTATTTGTGTATATGTGTATACAGTATGTGTATTTGTGTAGATGTGTATACCGTATGTGTATTTGTGTATATGTGTATACCGTATGAGTATTTGTGTATATGTGTATACAGTATGTGTATTTGTGTATATGTGTATACAGTATGTGTATTTGTGTACATGTGTATACAGTATGCATGTGTTTGCATGTATATGCCCATGCTCATTGTGTGTGTATCTCGGTCTACCATTCTGTGACAGGGTGGTATATTCTTTCAGCAGTAGTAATCATCCCCAGCTGTCTTTTGCCCACTGGAGCCAAGCAGCCAGTCCCACTTAACTAGCAGCCCACAGGAAAATACCACCGTGGCCCTCAATGAAGCACACAGACCCTTCCAACCCAATCAGCCCGCTATAAAACTTGCCCCTCGCATGCTTTAGACATGGCGTAAAGTGCGTTCCAGTGATTGGGAAAGAGAGCCTGAACATTCATGATCTTATTCACTATTACTCCAGTATTAGTATCACATCCATTCTCCAGTTTAATATGTAGTTCTGGCTATAATCTGTGAGAGCATCCTGGGCGCCCAGATAGCTCAGCTGGTAGAGCAGGCGCCCAGGGTTCGACTCCGACCTGCGGCCCTTTGCTGCATGCCATTTCCCCTCTCTCTCCCCTTTCTTGTCTTCATCTGTCCTGTCAAAAATAAAAGGCCTAAAATGCCCCAAAAACTATCTTTAAAAAAACGTCTGTGAGAGGATACAGTGTTTTTTTGTTTTTTTTCTCAAGCTCGAACACAAAGCAGAGGCTGCGAGAGGGCGCAGGAGTGTTGCATCATTTGACACCAATTTGCAAGCTATCTAATTAGTGTTAGCTTACTAAACCGAAGCAACAAAAGGGGAGAGTGTAAAAAAAATTTAAAAAATGGATCACAGATATTTAGCTCTCTTTATTTAACTGCTCTGCTCAATCTTGGAAAAGAGGTTGCGGAGCCCATTTTGAAAAGCAGGATGTGGGTGTGTTAGAACTCTTGAAGCAATAGTTTGACCGCTTATTCGCTTTCTTGCCTCTTTCCTTCTCATATTTGTCCGTTAAATATAAGGCAACATCCGGGAGTTTAGGGGTTAGGTTAGCCGAATTATAAAACTGACACGTTGTGGTTTTTACAGGGGGTTATGCGCCGGACTGTTTCTCGCATTGGAGCGGTGACTTCCTGTAGCCTTTTTTTCCGTTGTTTTTACAGTTTGCAGCTCAGTTTTTTGTACTGAACGAACAAGCTATAACATGCTAATTAGTGAGACGTAGAAGTGCTGGTAGGTGGATTTTGTTACCTTTGAACAGAATCAGACTAGCTGTTTCCCCCTGTTTCCAGTCTTCGTGCTAAGCTAAGATAGTCAACTACTGACTGCAGCTCCATATTTACTGTACAGAGATGGTATCAATCTTTGCATCAAGGAAGTAAAGTAAAAAAGCGTATTTCCCAAAAATGTCAAACTTTCAATCATTTCATCTGTATGTATCCGTATTTTGTCTTGAGCTGTATGCTCAAGTTCCACCTTAATGTAACGTGTAGCAGTATGTGAGACCGCCTTAAAAAGAAAGATGCAGATGATATTATTTTACAGTCCGTTCCGACAAATAGTTTTAATTTTGACAATTTAAGATATTATGTGCAAAATCGGGCAACGTGAGACTCTCTTTGTGTTCTGCACAGCCTACCCATTTCCCTCTCTATCTCTCTCTCTCATCTATAAGCTCCTGATGTGATCGAGTGAAGGCCGGCAGGCACAACATTATTAGCATTGCAACGGTCATGTCTCCAGGTGAATTCTGTTCTCTCTCATGTGTCCTGATACATACTCAGGTGTGTCAAACCGTCTCTTGGCTTGTCTCTGACAACGAACCTCGAGTGCTCCACACACACACACACACACACACACACACACACACACACACACACACACACACAGACAAAGATAGATTAATCTCTCAACATACACACCCATCACATATTTATGTAGTGACATTTGTGTGTGTGTGTGTGTGTGTGTGTGTGTGAGATGGGACTGACTTTAGCCTCAGGCCTCCCCCTGTGGGTTCCGTGTGGCTTCTCCCTCTCTCTATCCCTCTGTCCTTTCTTTCTTTCTCGTTTTCTCTCTGTCCTTCTGGCTGTTATCACGCTGATACATTTCCTGCTTCTGGCACAGCTCCTGCATAGCTTATGGTTAAAGAAAAGCTTTCATCTATCCAGTGCCTTCAGGACACACACACAAACACACTCACACCCACTCTCACACACATACAAGCGCTGGTACGGGTCGGCGCTGCCCCGCCAGACCACAGGCCCAGACAAGCTCCGCTGGCACCAATCACCCTGATAACATCTTAGGCTTTATTTCATTTTGGCTTGCTCTGTTCTGCTCTGGAAAAGACAGACTCAGAGGGCTTTCTGGAAAATATGAATTACGGCAGAATGTAGCCTCTTTTCCTTGAGCAGATAACTCCCCTGTCTGCAATGCCATCTATGGACATGACAGTGCAAGCCCTCTTTCATCCAAAAAGGCAGTCCAGAGCAGATGTTTCTTCCCTTTTCTCATTGACGGCAGTACAAGTTTTATGAGTTTAAGTATATGTAAAAAAGAGTTAACACATAACACATTCACATGTCTAGAGAATAAAGGCAGAAGGGCGAGTGTTGGTTCACCCAAAATATAAAACAATCTAACCATGTAGTAGTTTGGGTTTTATTTTACCCAGGTTTTGAGATATTTCTGTAATATTTCTGCCTCCACACATCCATACCTTTCTGTGGTGCTCACAGCATTTAAAAACACCTTTGAAATATTCAACATCAATGTCTCTTTCCAAATAAAATGTCCCTGCTACTCTGGATAATGCACAGACGGACCTCTCTGTTAACAGTCCACACTGGAAATGGAACTACTTTCTACCAAAAAAAAAATAGTCCCTAAATGTTGCTATTAAATATTTTTTTTTATGTTTTTAAAGTGCCTTTTTAAATGCCTTGCATTGTTGTGGAGGTAGACATCTCAGAGACGTATTTTTCAAAACCTCCATTTTTGTTTTTGTTGAACTGACCCTTTAAAATTACATTAGAAATTAGTTCTATGCTTTTGCCTTTTTTAGGTTTTTTTCCCCTTCATTCAACTGTGCCACTGTGTATACCAGATTACTAAATTGTGTATCAATGTTATATCAATATATAACATGTTGTTTGTACTGCTCCTGGCACACCCTAGACACCCCCACCCCTACATCTAAGTGACAAACCGACATAAAGGCAGCCTACGTTCATCATGTGTTTGTGTCTACCGTTCCCTCTCGGAGTAATTGCTGGAGACAAATAAGTGGATGAAATAAGGGCAATCGTAAGAGTACCATGAAAGGCTTTCAATATCTCTTGCGGTGAAGCAGCCTGTAAAAAAGGAAAATACGGCCATAAACGCTGTCTCCTCATTTTCTTCTCCCACAATCCCACCCAATCTGAGCAGGACGCTAATAAGATAAGAGGAAAGGAACAACAACAGCGTAGCAAGTAGGATTACCCATGTCTGATTTGCTAACAAGCGCCATCTCTTTTCCTTTTCACAAATACTAATGGTAGCCCCCTTTTCTCCTCCCAAAGGCAAACACACACTATTTTTCTATAGAAAAACACGAGTGAACATCCCCGGTCAGAAAATCTCCCCATTTACTCCTGAAAAAGGCGTATTATATGTTATGCATTAATGTCTGGCAGACTGCACAATAGCTGAACACACACAGACACATGAGGATTGTATCTGCACGTCCATCATGAAGACCTGAAGGTTTCTCTAGAAGTGGTTCAAGAGCGGCAGAAAGGTATACAAGTCGCTGAGCAGGTTCTCGTTTGGGCTCGTGAAAGTGTACATACGTACGCATGCATGCTAATACTGTAATTACAGTAGGTTCTTTGTAAAAAAAAAAAAAAATGTACAGCATTACTCAGCACCGATGATACCTGCTACCAAATGTCACAGCCAGAGAGGAGAAGCGAGGGGAAACTCGAGTAACTACAGTGCAGCAGTCAAATTACCTTGATTATAGCTATTTTTGCAAAGAACATAAACACATTCACAGATTCCCACTGACACAAGACAACTTATGGTCCATAGCAGAGAAACCATGAAGTTGACATCAGCACTTCACTCAAAAATCAACACAAAGCAGCGTGTTTGTGTTGAATACCAAAGCGCCATCATCACTCTCCATGCGTAGCGGGGACGGGGTGTGAGGTTTCTAATGCCTCTTAAGTAAGGCTGTTAAGGAGCAAAGAGTCCACACATCTGGAAGACACAGTCAGTCGGCACATGCTGAAAGTTAGCGGTGGCGCTCGCAGTCCAAATTAGTGGCGAGTTTTATTCCCCCGCT